>NC_053026.1:42482649-42578500 GCF_003073215.2 Triticum urartu | reverse complement strand
GCCAAGGGATTCAACAAGCATGACTTTATCCATGTGTTGATCCCTTGAGATTGCAACTCTACCTAGACCCAATACCTTACTTTTACCAGTGTCAGCAAATGTGATGTGGCTCTTGTCGGATGGACGTAAGGTTGAGTCCATAAGAAGGCTTCTTTTGCCAGTCATGTGATTTGTACACCCACTATCAATAATCCATTCTGAAGACGCTGGTGTCGTACCCTACAGTGCAGTTAGGGGGATAGGCTTCACGAAGAGCATTGTGAAGCAAAAACATTTGACGAACCAGTGGGTTATGAAAGCTTAGATCCAGATTAGGACTAATAGGGAGAGTAGCAAGCGATTCAGGAACGAAGTACATAGTAAGACCATTCGGGCATTTGATCTTGCGCCCTACAAGATGTTTAAGGTCCCCAGCAATAGCGTCAGACGATTTTGGTTTTCTGCTGGAGACCTTTCCCTGCAAAAGGGAGTTAAGCTTTCTTAGCCACCCACATCTTTAAGGGTGGCTTAGAAGCAATAAGTCTAAGTGCAGCATCTGAGAACTTTGGCTTTGGAGCCCTAGCAAACAGTCTTGCGGGCGGACAATAGTACTCATAAGAATAAGCAGAATAGTTCTTGGTCTGATGAACATGGCGGTTTGATGAACCGCTCTCATATTCATATGCCTGAGTATGGTTTCCCTGCAAAACATTTGCGTTAGTGCGACTCAGGTGAGTCCTCTGTCTGTATGAAGCCTTTGGACCGTATGAAGCCTTTGGTCTGAGGTTTGTCTTCTTCACGTGAGGTGTCATGATGACATTCACAGGAAGATTCTCCAGACACCTTTTCGGAACCCAGATCTTCTTCATAGGCGGTCCATTCCTGCAGTTAGTACCAATGTACCTGGCAAACACTTCACCATTCTGATTCTTAAACAGTTTATAGTTTGCATCAAAGGATTCATCAATGACAATGGGGTTAGCACAAGTGAACCCAGATAGAGTGGATGGATCTGCTGAAAATTCCTTTGCAGCAACCCATGTGGTTTTGGGGTACTGCTCAGGTTTCCAGTAAGAGCCATCAGCATTCATTTTCCTTACGAACCCAACACCCTCTTTCCTCGGGTTTCGGTTCAAAATCTGCTTTTTGAGGACATCACATAGTGTCTGATGCCCTTTAAGACTTTTGTACATCCCTGTTTCAAGCAATGTCTTCAACCTAGCATTCTCATCAGCAATAGCAGTGGAATCCTCAGCAGAGGGGTTAGTTCCCACATCAACAGTTGAAGATATTGCAACAGTAGCAGCAGTAGAACATTCAGCAACAGTAGTAGCATTATCACGCTCAATGCATTTAAGACATGGTAGTTCAAATCCTTCCTGAGCGGAGCTGATCTGTTCGGCGCGGAGTGACTCGTTTTCCTTTTGAAGATCTTCATGAGCCGCTCTCAATTTCTCAAGAGCTTGCTTCCTTTGAAGATAATCATAGGAAAGCTTTTCATGAGTTGTTGAGAGAGTTTCATGACGACTTTCAAGTTCCTCATACTTAACGTGAAGATTTTTTATGTCTTCAATTAAGGATTCGGATCGAGTCATTTCAACACCTAACAGATCATCGCTTCTGTCTAACAGTTTTTGAATATGTTCCATAGCTTTCTGTTGTTCAGTTGCAATTTTAGCAAGTGTTTTGTAGCTGGGTTTTGAACCACAATCAGAGTCATCGTCACTAGATGTTTGATAGTGAGTAGTGCGTGTGTTTACCTTGGCACCGCGTGCCATGAAGCAGTAGGTAGAAGCGGAGCAGTCCTTGTCATTTGCATCGGTGTCGGTGACGAAGTCATTGTCTTCAGTGTTGAAGATGGACTTGGCAATGTATGCTGTAGCCAGACTTGCGACGCCTGAATCGGACTCCTCCTCAGACTCCACCTCCGCCTCCTCAGAAGCGGACTCCTCCTCTGAATCCATTTCCTTGCCAACAAACGCATGTGCCTTGCCAGATGAGCTCTTCCTGTGTGATGAAGACTTTGAAGAAGACTTGGAAGAAGACTTTGAGTATTTCTTCTTCTTCTTGTCGTCAGAGTCATATTCCTTGCTCTTCTTCTTCTTTTTGTTCTCATTGTCCCACTGTGGACACTCAGAGATGAAGTGGCCAGGTTTCTTGCACTTGTGACATGTTTTCTTCCTGTAGTCATGAGCAGAAGCTTCATCATTCCTTGAGCTTGATCGGGAAGACTTTCTGAAACCTTTCTTCTTGGTGAATTTTTGGAACTTCTTCACAAGCATAGCAAGTTCCCTTCCAATGTCTTCAGGATCATCCGAACTGCTGTCAGATTCTTCTTCAGATGAGGAGACAGCTTTTGCCTTCAAGGCACGAGTTCGCCCATAGTTTGGACCGTAGATATCGCTTTTCTCAAAAAGCTGAAACTCATGTGTGTTGAGCCTCTCAAGTATGTCAGACAGATCGAGTGTCTTGAAATCAGGACGTTCTTGAATCATCAGGGCTAGGGTGTCAAACGAACTATCAAGTGATCTCAGTAGTGTCTTGACGACTTCATGTTTGGTGATCTCAGTAGCGCCGAGGGCTTGAAGCTCATTTGTGATGTCAGTGAGTCGGTCAAATGTGAGCTGGACATTCTCATTGTCATTTCGCTTGAAGCGGTTGAAGAGGTTGCGAAGGACACTGATTCTCTGATCTCTCTCGGTTGAGATGCCTTCATTGACCTTGGAGAGCCAGTACCAGACCAGCTTAGATGTTTCCAAAGCACTCACACGGCCATACTGTCCTTTGGTCAGATGACCACAGATGATATTCTTGGCAGTAGAGTCCAGTTGAACGAACTTCTTGACATCAGCAGCAGTGACACCTTCTCCAGCCTTGGGAACGCCGTTCTTGATGACATACCATAGGTCGACGTCAATGGCTTCAAGATGCATGCGCATCTTATTCTTCCAGTAGGGATATTCGGTTCCATCGAAGACGGGGCACGCAGCGGAGACTTTAATTATCCCTGCAGTCGACATAGCTAAAACTCCAGGTGGTTAAACTGAATCACATAGAACAAGGGAGCACCTTGCTCTGATACCAATTGAAAGTGCGTTATATCGACTAGAGGGGGGTGAATAGGCGATTTTTATGAAAGTCTTGAAAACGTGGAAGTTATGAAGACAAACGATAGAAATAAACCTATTACCCTACAGTGGAAGGTAGACTACACTAGGCAAGCCATAGTCAAGTATTCAATAGAGTGAAAGCACAATGACTAATAGCAGCAATGTAGTAAGGATCAGGTAGGAAGATATTGTGAAGCTACACAGAACACGCAGTCACTCAGTGAAGACAAAAGATAGTGCAAACATACAATGACTTCACAAGGAGTAACAGTAAGTAAAGAGAAGGGAAGATGAAACCAGTCACTCGCTGAAGACAATGATTTGTTGGACCAGTTCCAGTTGCTGTGACAACTGTACGTCTGGTTAGGGCGGCTAGGTATTTAAACCTTAGGACACACAGTCCCGGACACCCAGTCCTGAACACGCAGCTCAGGACACCCAGTCCTCACCGTATTCCCCTTGAGCTAAGGTCACACAGACCTCGCCCAATCACTCTGGTAAGTCTTCAAGGTAGACTCCCAAACCTTCACAGACTTCGTTCACCGGCAATCCACAATGTCTCTTGGATGCTCAGAACGCGACGCCTAACCGGCTGGAGGATGCACAGTCCTCAGGTGTAATAAGTCTTCAGATCACACAGACAAGAAGACTTAAGTGATGCCTAATTATCTTTGGCTCTGGGTGGTTAGGGCTTTATCCTCGCAAGGAATTCTCTCTCAAAGGCTTCGAGGTGGGTTGCTCTCAAATGACGAAAGCTGTACTCTAAATCTGAGCAGCCAGTCGTTTATGGTTGTAGGGGGTGGGCTATTTATAGCCACTTGGCAACCCGACCTGATTTGTCCGAAATGACCCTGGGTCACTAAGGAACTGACACATGTTCCAACGGTCAGATTTCAAACTAACACGGCAACTTTACTTGGGCTTCAATCAAAGCTGACTTGCCCGACTCTGGACAAGATTCGCTCTCAACGTCTTCACTCGAAGACATAGGTTTTGTTTAAGCATCACTTCAGTCATTCTGACTGGTTCTCTTGGACCCCACTTAACAGTATGGTGGTTCCTATGACTCAACATAGAAGAAAGAGAACTACGAAAGATCTAAGTCTTCGAGCTCCATAGGCTTCATGTGGTGTCTTCTCTTGTCATAGTCTTCAATGTGAGTATCTTCATATACCACCTTTGACTTCAATGTCTTCATACATTTTTAGGGGTCATCTCTGGTAGGAAAACCGAATCAATGAGGGACTTCTACCTGTGTTATCCTGCAATTCTCACAAACACATTAGTCCCTCAACTAGGTTTGTCGTCAATACTCCAAAACCAACTAGGGGTGGCACTAGATGCACTTACAAGGATAACACCGGTAGAAGTCCCTCATTGATTCGGTTTTCCTACCAGAGATGACCCCTAAAAATGTATGAAGACATTGAAGTCAAAGGTGGTATGTAAAGATATTCACATTGAAGATTGTGACAAGAGAAGACATCGCATGAAGCCTATGGAGCTCGAAGACTTAGATCTTTCGTAGTTCTTTTTCTTCTTTGTTGAGTCATAGGAATCACCGTACTGTTAAGTGGGGTCCAAGAGAACCAGTCAGAATGACTGAAGTGATGCTTAACCAAAACCTATGTCTTCGAGTGAAGACTATGAGAGCAAATCTTGTCCAGAGTCGGACAAGTCAGCTTTGCTTGTAGCCCAAGTAAAGTTGCCGTGTGTGTTTGAAATCTGACCGTTGGAACACGTGTCAGTTCCTTAGTGACCCAGGGTCATTTCGGACAAATCAGGTCGGGTTGCCTAGTGGCTATAAATAGCCCACCCCCTACAACCATAAACGGTTGGCTGCTCAGAGTTAGAATACGGCTTTTGTCGTTTGAGAGCAACCCACCTCGAAGCCTTTGAGAGAGAATTCCTTGCGAGGATAAAGCCCTAACCACCCAGAGCCAAAGAGTGTTAGGCATCACTTAAGTCTTCCTGTCTGTGTGATCTGAAGACTTATTACACTTGAGGACTGTGAATCCTCCAGCCGGTTAGGCGTCGTGTTCTGAGCATCCAAGAGTCATTGTGGATCGCCGGTGAACAAAGTCTGTGAAAGTTTGGGGGTCTACCTTGAAGACTTACCAGAGTGATTGGGCGAGGTCTGTGTGACCTTAGCTCAAGGGGAATACGGTGAGGACTGGGTGTCCTGAGCTGCGTGTTCAGGACTGGGTGTCCGGGACTGTGTGTCCTCAGGTTTAAATACCTAGCCGCCCTAACCAGACGTACAGTTGTCACAGCAACTGGAACTGGTCCAACAAATCATTGTCTTCAACGAGTCACTGGTTTCATCCTTCCCTTCCCTTTACTTACTGTTGGTCCTTGTGAAGTCATTGTATGATTGCACTATATTTTGTCTTCAATGAGTGACTGCTTGTTCTGATTATCTTCATAATATCTTCCTACCTGATCCTTACTACCTAGCTGCTATAGGTCATTGTGCTTTCACTTCATTGAATACTTGACTATGGTTTGCCTAGTGTAGTCTACCTTCCGCTGCATGGTAATAGGTCTATTTCTATCGTTTGTCTTCGAAACTTCCACGTTGAGAAGACTTTCATAAAAATCGCCTATTCACCCCCCCTCTAGTCGATATAACGCACATTCAACATCCACGCACCGGCATGGCGTGCGAAAAGGCAGAAGCTATACCGTCAGGCCTATGATATGGGTCTAGTAGACATGACATCTGGTGGGTCCCGCATAGTTCTCGAGAACTCTTTGGGGGCATGCAGCCGTTTATCCACCGGGCAAGCCAGCAACCCCACGCCGTTCGCATGCCCTACTTGTCCCCGTCTTCTACCTTACAACAGTTCGCTCCCAGTTGTCCCGTCCTTTCACATTAGTTCACTCCCAGTTTTTTTTGCGGGGTACAACAGTTCAAAATCCATGGCCTCCCAAATCTCCATGGTCGCCGCTGAGTACCAGGTTAGAGCCATCACCGGCGATCAGTTCATCGTCATCTACACACGTGGATCCAAGACGGTGAAAGCATGTCTTGCTCGCTTCCTACGCATGTTCAACAGTTCAACGGATGAGTGGATCGCTGGGCTAGATGTTGAGTACACCACAGTCCTGGGATGAGAGAAGGATCTAAAGGACGAAGAGAGGAAGAAGCCTGCCGTGATCCAGGTTTGTGTACATAACGTTTGCTTGATCTACCACATATGCCATGCCGACATTGAGTGCCAGGATTTTAAGAACTTCCTCAAGGACAAAAGAGTGAAATTCATTACTGTAGGCTTTAAGAACGACAGGGATGTCCTGCGTCAGATAGGTCTCGTTGTAGGCTAGCCCTTCGATCTCCAAAAGGCAAGCCTGGTGTCCTCCTCTCAACCTTCAATGCTGACCCTGGCAGCAGCCATGATTGATCCTTCGTACGCTAAACTGAAGAAACCTCATCACGAGTTTCATCATGCATGGGAGTCGAAGACATTAGATGAAGATCACATCATGTGCGCAGCAATGGATGCCTACCTTTGTTTAAATATCTACAAGGGTTGGATGAAGAAGCAGAGCCCAGCGTCCGGTTCAAGCAAAGAAGCGTCGGCGAATAGGAAGAGGTAGAGGGACGAGGACGAAGTCGAGGACGTGGACTCGGACTCCGACTAGGTGGCAGTGCCGTCGCTCATGCTGGTTCTACTGCAGTGTCAAGCGTACTAGTTTCTTAGTTTATTTTCAAGGGTGTGTTGTGCTGAGGCCCCAGCAGAACTATGTTTATGTTCTTTCTTGCAGTTGGTACTACTTCTCGTATCTTCTGTTCCTACTGTACTTAATACGTTCGTACTGGTAGTATAATTTGGGTCAGTCGATTTGTGTAGGATCGAAAGTATGTCTAGAGCGGGGGTGATTAGACTACTTGACCAAATAAAAATCTAGCCTTTTTCCAATTTTAGTTCTTGGCAGATTTTAGCTATCTTAGCACAAGTCAAGCAATCTCCACACAATTCAAGCAAGCATGCAAAAGAGTATATGAGTAGTGGAAAGTAAAGCATGCAACTTGCAAGAATGTAAAGGGAAGGGTTTGGAGGATTCAAACGCAATTGGAGACACGGATGTTTTTGTCGTGGTTCCGATAGGTGGTGCTATCGTACATCCACGTTGATGGAGACTTCAACCCACGGAGGGTAACGGTTGCGCGAGTCCACGAAGGGCTCCACCCACAAATGGTCCACGAAGAAGCAACCTTGTCTATTCCATCATGGCCGTCGCCCACGAAGGACTTGCCTCACTAGCGATAGATCTTCACGAAGTAGGCGATCTCCTTTCCCTTACAAACTCCTTGGTTCAACTCCACAATCTTGTCGGAGGCTCCCAAGTGGCACCTAGCCAATCTAGGAGACACCACTCTCCAAGAAGTAACAAATGGTGTGTTGATGATGAACTCCTTGCTCTTGTGCTTCAAATGATAGTCTCCCCAACACTCAGCTCTCTCTCACAGGATTTGGATTTGCTGGAAAGAAGATTTGAGTGGGAAGCAACTTGGGGAAGGCTAGAGATCAAGATTCATATGGTTGGAATGGAATATCTTGACCTCAACACAAGTGTAGGTGGTTCTCTCTCAGAAAATATGTATTGGAAGTGTAGGTATGTTCTGATGTCTCTCCCCACGAATGAAGAGTGGGTGGAGGGGTATATATAGCCTCCACACAGAATCTAACCGTTACACACAATTTTCCAAACTCGGTGGGACCGAATGGTTAAACTCGGTCGGACTGATTCAACAAACCTAGTGACAGTTAGGATTTTCGGTGGGACTGAGATGCAACTCGGTAGGACCGATATGGTTAGGGTTAGGGCATAACTAATCTCGGTGTGACCGATTACACAAACTCGGTGGGACCGATTTTGGTAATAAGCTAACCAAATAGTTGGTCAGGCAAACTTGGTGAGACCGATTACACAAACTTGGTGGGACCGATTTTGGTAATAAGCTAACCAGAGAGTTTGCATTGTAATCTCGGTAGTACCGATTGCTCAAACTCGGTGAGACCGATCTTGGTAATGGACATACACAGAGAGATTACAATCACATCTCGGTGAGACCGAGATCCCTATCGGTGAAACCGATTTGCTAGGGTTTGTGGTAGTGGCTATGACATCTGAAACTCGGTGGCGCCGGATAGAAAGAATCGGTGTGGCCGAGTTTGACTTTTGGTTTAGGTCATATGTGGATGTGGGAAGGTAGTTGAGGATTTTGGAGCATATCACTAAGCACTTTGAGCAAGCAAGCCATTAAGCAACACCTCATCCCTTCTTGATAGTATTGGCTTTTCCTATAGACTCAATGCGATCTTGGATCACTAAAATATAAAATGTAGAGTCTTGAGCTTCAAGCTTGAGCCAAACTTTTTGTCCTTAGAATTTTGAGGGATCCTCTTTCCTCATCCATGCCATGCCATTCATTGAGCTTTTCCTGAAATATTAATCTTGGAATAATGTTTGCTCAATGAGCTATATGTTGTTAGGAATTACCAAAACCACCCAGGGATAGTTGCACTTTCAATCTCCCCCTTTTTGGTAATTGATGACAACATATAGATCAAAGCTTCGACAAATGATAATAAGAGTGAAAGATATTGTCGCTTTGAGAAGTATGTGAAAAGCAAGAGCTCCCCCTAAATTTGTGCATATCTTAAGATTTTCTTTGGACTGCAAATGCACAATGAGTTAGGATCATGGGTTACTCTTCCATGTCACATACATCTTGGTGGAGCGCTAAAAATAATAAAGATTGAATACATGCACTCATCACCAAGCAAAGTGAATGATCATATAAGGATAATTAAGATAATATCATCTAACATGCATAAGTGTAGCTTATGATCAACCACATGATCATCAATGTCTCACAGATAATAGCATAGTATCTCAAGCAATCTAAAGACAAACAAAGTTCAACCACCAAAGCAAGAGAGAATAAAAAGCAACGCTCTCTCTCGAAGCCTATGATCTATACATTTTTCTCCCCCTTTGGCAACAAGTTACCAAAAAGTTCATAGAAAATGCATAGCACTAGAACGTCTCTCAGGCTTGGTCTTCAGGTGGTGGTGTCCGGAGAACTCCAAGAACGAAGGCTTCAGTTGAAGTAGATGGAGCTGATGGAGTTGGTGCTGGAGCTGGTTGCGCTGGAGCTGTAGCTAGTGCAGATGAAGTGACTCTAGTGTCTGGAACAGGCACTGCAGCAGATATCTGAGCTCGAGGCACTTTGGCAAATGCATGAGTGGTTGTCTTGCCCTTCCTCTCCTGCATGTCATCCTGTAGCTGCTCCACAACAGACTGAATCTCAGTTACTTTGACATCTAAATCATAGATTTTTTGTTCCCCGATTCTTTCCAGGCTCTCTTGGTTTTGAGTTAGGGTGGCCAACCCCTTCTCAATCCTCAGAGTTGATGCTATCAATAACCAAGCTGGTCCTGCTTGCTTTTCAAAAAGTACTCAGATGCCTCCTCTTGAGTTGGCATCTTGGCAGCCTTCTCTTTCTTTGCTTTCTCCTTCTTCTCTTGAGCTTGTACTGATGATGGTTCATTCTCATTCATCACAACTTGATTGTCCTCAAAGTCAGGATAGATAGGCAAGTGTTCCTTATCCAACAAGTATGTGCATGTGCCCATCTTTGAGTTTATCAACTCCTGGATCTGTGGGGCATATCCACAACTTCTTTTCTAGTCAGCTGCAGTCCTCTTGATAGTCTCAACTATAAGGCTCATGACCTTGAACTTCTGTGGCACATCAAATATATGTAGCAAGTTAATTGCATGGCCTCTGATCATTCTGTGATCACCAGACTTGGGCAAGAGAGTGTGCCTAAGGATCCAATTGATTGTAGGCAGCCCTGACAGCAAGTGTTTTACTGACCCAAACTGGTGAGTCTCAAGATCATCTTCAGGAATCTCCTTATACCTGTTTGCCATAGAGTTGTGATTCATCTTCTTCTTGGCATAGACATTCAAGTCATCTTGTTCTTCCTTAGGAGCATTGATCAGATTTTCCCATTCCTCAATAGTTGAGTGGTACCTTGTACCTTCAGACATCCATACTATCCTGCCATCTGGATAGAAGTGTGCTGTGGAGTAGAATTGCATTATGAGCTCCTCATTCCACTTTGTGAGCTTCTGCCCAACAAAGTCTGCAACTCCACAAGCACTGAAGCTGTCAAACACACCAGGATAGTGTTCCTCATTTTCCTTGATATACTTCCAGTCGACCCACCTCATTTCACACACTATAGGCTTCTTGTCCAACAACACTGTCTCATAGAAGTCCTGTTGTTCCTTTGTGTGGAACCTGTAATCAACAGCAGTCCTTCTTCTTGTAGCATATGGGTCTGTCTCTCTCCATTTCCTCAGTCCTGAGTCTCTCCTGATCTTCATGTTCTCAGCCACAGGATGAGCATCATTGTGGTCTGGAATCTTGGGTTTGAGCTTCCTCAGGACTTGTCCTTCATCATCTTCATCAGTAGCAACTTCAGGCACTGGGGCCTTGTTCTTCTCAGCAGCTGGTATACTCTTGGTATTCCTCTTAGGTGCACTCTTGGGCTTGGAGACTGCTTTGGGTGCTTCTTTGGGCTTAATGAAGCAGCCCCTGTCCTGATAGCATCACCCATAAGCTTCTAGGCCTTAGGTGTTGGTGCAGCAACCTCTTCTTCCTCTTCCTCTTCAAAATCTCTCATGATTGAGGATCTCCCAAGCACTCTAGCAGTGGTCTTTTTGATCCTCTCCTTCCTCTTCTTCCCTTCTGCAGCAGCCTCTTTGGGTTCAGATTCCAAAGGGACTTGAGTAGATGCTCTGACCTTTGACATGGGTTGTCTTCCTGCTAGCCTTTTGATCTTCATCCCTGGCTTAAATGCAGCTGAGCTGTACTCCTTCTTGAGCACTTTCTTCTTTGATGTGGCATCATCCTCAGTGGCCACATAGTCTTCATCCTCAGACTCTGAAGTTTTCTTCTTCCTTGTTCTCGTGGCAGCTTTGGGCAAGTTGCTGGGAGTGCTCCTGCTACCATCATCTGAACTGCTAGAGGGACTAGTGCCCTCACTCAGGTGAACCTGCTCCTCTGACCTATTCTGGCTGTCACTCTGATCAGACATATTGCAAACACTGATAGCAGACCCTGTGAATAGATATAGATGAGATAGAGTGGATGAGCATCACAAAATGCAGAGGTTTTTGCAAAAGAATGAGTCAAAAACTTAGTTTTAGTTTTCCACAGAAAGCATTTCGGATCAACCGATTTGTAAACTCGGTGATACCGAAGCAGTGTTGGAACCTAAACTAGTGAACTCGATCAGACCGAGTCACAGTTCGGTGGCACCGAGACTGCTATGGTTTCACAAAGTCCTGAACTCGGTCACACCGATTTGCAATTCTTGGTCAGACCGAAAAATGCATGTGCAATGGCATGAGCCGAATCGGTGGTACCGAGTTCCACAACTCGGATGGTCCGAGATGGTTTCGGCGGAAACCTAACCCTAAATTTTCAATTCACGACTAAACTATGGAGTGTTTTGACTGGATAGAAGCGTTTCAATCGTGGTAAGAATCATAATGAACACAATGTGCTAGGAATCGGACGGGGATAGCACTGTGATCGAGTCCATACCCTAGTTCGGCAATGAACTCGCTACGGCGGCAACGGCGGGGAAGAATTCTGTTGAGGCGGCAGAGACCAGCTACAGGAGGCGGCTGGCGACGAGGAGGACGATCCGGAGACCCAGGAGGCAGAGCGAGCTATGCGCGGGCGAAGGGGTTTCGGAGAAATTTCCAAAATTTTGCCCGTGGGTATATATATCCCGACCCTGTCAGTGTGACCAAGTGGAACAACTCGGTGGCACCGAGATTCATAACTGCAAGTAGTTACTGAAAATCGGTGTGACCGAAAGGTTCAAATCGGTTGCACTGAGATTGAAAACCTAGATCGACTTAGTGATCTCGGTATGACCGAAATGGATGAATCGGTCAGATCGAAACGCACAAAGAAGTTTTGGAAGTTTAAGTCTATGACGAATCGGGGACTCCGAGTGCTCCTCACACAGACTGGTTCGAATCTGACTTGATCAAATTTTGTGATGTAGCATGAATAGAGTTTGAGACGAGAAAAGCATAGATAGCTAGAGAGGGTTCTTAGGCATTCTTGTCCATCCACTTGGCAAAAGAAAAGAAAAACAATCAATCAAAACAACAAGTGGATGTCCTCAAATGAGTGAAATATGCAATCAACATGCTCACACAATAAAATGGCAATTGAAATATGTGGCAAAGCATGCACAACCAATTCTAGCATCTATCAAACAATTTGCGATGACTAGGTCATCTATATATGAGTATATTGACTTAGGAGTCAAATGAGAACATTTGATCATAGGCCATACTCATCGTTTAAGCACAAGTGGGGTTACCACTTTTACATAAAGCATTGTTGTCTTCACACCATTAGAGTTGCTTTAGCTCAATTCTTAGAGTAAAGCTCCCCCTAGATGTGAGATCCCTCCTAAGAGGGATGAACTAACCTTGGGTTTTGTCGATGATGACTTCATGTAGATGTTGAAGATGTGGATGCTCAATGTTGATGTAGATCATTTGGAGCTATCCATTGGAGTGAGTTGCACTTTCAATACCTACACGGGTTAGTCCCACAAGGAACAAACAAGGATATCCATAGACATAAAGTGATGCACACACAAGATGATGTCTATGAAAGCTTTTAGGTTACCTTGTCCCTTGTCTTACCAACAAGAGGGTTTGTGACTCCTTGAACTAGTGCAAGATGTGGAAGTTGATTGCACTTGTTCTTGCCAAGATGATAAGAGTGAAGTATGTTGGCGGAGTCACCCTCAAGAACTCTCTAGTTCTTCTTCTTCAGGATCCACACCATCTTGATGGGAATCCTCGGTGTTGTAGTTGTGCTCGATGAAGTGGAACTTGAAGTAGTCTTGGGAACCCACTTGACCAAGGCCTTAGGAGCTTCTTCAAATGCATCAATTTCCTCTTGAAGCTTGTCCTTGCCTTTTTGCTTGTGGTCTTGTGGTGGAAGATCATCTTGAGCTTGTGTCCCTTTGAGAGAAGTAGGATCATACTTCTCTTGTTGAGGAACAAACTTCGTCTTGGGGTATTGATCTTCTTCCCACTCAACTCCATTGGCATTGAACTTTCGTTCAAAACCAACACCTTGATTCTTCCGATGCCTTCCTTGCTTGCGTACAATTTCCTCGAATTGCTTACTTCCGACAAGGCTCTTGTAAACACCTTTTCTCTATAATTCCCTTCAATAAGCTATTTTCTTGCTCAAGTGTAACTTGGCTAAGAGAATCATTAGTGGAATCAAGAGAACTACTAGAAGCAACAACATTGGATTTAACATGATTATTGTCACTACTAGAGGAAGAATCTTTCTTGTTCTTGTTACTAGACTTGACTTGAGGCATGTAAGTGGATAAAAGTAAACGCTTGGCAATGTAAGAAGAATTTTTCTTGTGAAGATCATCATTGATTGCTTTTAAGAACTCATGGTCTTGCTCAAGGTTGAGCTTTTCAAAACGTAATTTCTCATGAGTCCTTAAAAGTTCTCGATGATCTCCTAAGATAGTTTCATGAGCTAACTTAAGAGTGTTTAGTTCTTTAGTTAGAAACTCAATCTTCTCCTTATCATTGTCATTCGTTTTATCTTGATTAGCATGATTGATTGATGTTTCATCATAGTATTCATCACTAGAGTTGTCAACAAGTAAATCATCATCACCTAACAAGTCATCTTCATCACTATTGAAATCAACAAACTCAGGGTGTGATACCTTTGGGACTTTAGCCATGAAGCATCTTCCAAGTCCTTCATTCGGTGAATCAAATATGTCGTAGGAGTTGGTTGACACAAGTGCTAGAACGGCAACACCTTCATCTTGAGTATATTTGGAGTCAGAGTGATAGCTTCTCTCGGAGTGATTGTCGGAGTCGGAGCCGGATACCCATTCACCAACGTGAGCTTGATGTCTTCATTTTGTGTAGCTCCTTGATGACTTGTCCTTCCTTTTCGAATCCTTGCTTCTCTGGGATGTTCTTCGTTCATAACGATCATCTCTACTCCTTCTCTCTCTTGATGGTGATTCTTCTCTTCTACTTCTTCTTTTTGGAGAATCTTCTCTTCTCTTGTAGGGTGCCGTACACTCATTGGAATAGTGTCCGGGTCTTCCACAATTGTAGCAATTTCGCTCGCGACTAAAAGATCTTTTGTCATTGTAGGACCTTGACTTGGAACTTCCCTCTTTGCTTCTACTCTTGTAGAACTTGTTGAAGTTCTTCACCATTAGGCTCAATTCTTCATTGGAGGTTTGTTTCTCACTTGATGATGTGGGAGCTTCACATGAGCTTTGTAAGCACCACTTGACTTGTTATGGAGCTCCTCCTTATCCTTAAGTGACATCTCATGAGCAACAATTCTTCCAATGACTTCCGTTGGCTTGAGATCTTTGTAATCGGGCATCATTTGGATCAATGTGCATACGGTATCATATTTTCTGTCCAAAGCTCTTAGGATCTTCTTGATGATGAATTTGTTGGTCATCTCTTCACTTCCTAAGCCGGCGATCTCATTTGTGATAAGAGCAAGCCTAGAGTACATTTTAGCGACACCTTCACCATCCTTCATTTTGAACTTGTCAAGCTGACTTTGAAGCACATCCAACTTGGATTCCTTGACGGAGTCGGTACCTTCGTGCATATCAATCAAAGTATCCCAAATTTCCTTTGCATTCTCAAGACGGCTGATTTTGTTGAATTCTTCGGGGCACAATCCGTTGAAGAGGATATCACAAGCTTGAGCATTGTATTGCAGGATCTTCAACTCTTCCGCGGTAGCTTCACGGTTCGGTTCTCTCCTATCAAAGAATTCACCTTGCAAGCCAATACACACAATAGCCCATACGGCGGGGTTATGTCCAAGAATATGCATTTTCATCTTATGCTTCCAACTAGCAAAATTAGTACCATCAAAGCAAGGACCTCTACGGTGGTAATTTCCCTCGCTAGATGCCATACTCTCCTAGGTTGTGAAACCAAGGCTATGACTACAAAACCTATGGAAATCAAAGCAAATGGAGACCAAAGCTCTGATACCACTTGTAGGATCGAAAGTATGTCTAGAGGGGGGGTGATTAGACTACTTGACCAAATAAAAATCTAGCCTTTTTCCAATTTTAGTTCTTGGCAGATTTTAGCTATCTTAGCACAAGTCAAGCAATCTCCACACAATTCAAGCAAGCATGCAAAGAGTGTATGAGTAGCGGAAAGTAAAGCATGCAACTTGCAAGAATGTAAAGGGAAGGGTTGGGAGGATTCAAACGCAATTGGAGACACGGATGTTTTTGTCGTGGTTCCGATAGGTGGTGCTATCGTACATCCACATTGATGGAGACTTCAACCCACGGAGGGTAAAGGTTGCGCGAGTCCACGAAGGGCTCCACCCACAAATGGTCCATGAAGAAGCAACCTTGTCTATTCCATCATGGCCGTCGCCCACGAAGGACTTGCCTCACTAGCGGTAGATCTTCACGAAGTAGGCGATCTCCTTGCCCTTACAAACTCCTTGGTTCAACTCCACAATCTTGTCGGAGGCTCCCAAGTGGCACCTAGCCAATCTAGGAGACACCACTCTCCAAGAAGTAACAAATGGTGTGTTGATGATGAACTCCTTGCTCTTGTTCTTCAAATGATAGTCTCCCCAACACTCAGCTCTCTCTCACAGGATTTGGATTTGCTGGAAAGAAGATTTGAGTGGGAAGCAACTTGGGGAAGGCTAGAGATCAAGATTCATATGGTTGGAATGGAATATCTTGACCTCAACACAAGTGTAGGTGGTTCTCTCTCAGAAAATATGTATTGGAAGTGTAGGTATGTTCTGATGTCTCTCCCCACGAATGAAGAGTGGGTGGAGGGGTATATATAGCCTCCACACAGAATCTAACCGTTACACACAATTTGCCAAACTCGGTGGGACCGAATGGTTAAAATTCGTCGGACCGATTCAGCAAACCTAGTGACCGTTAGGATTTTCGGTGGGACTGAGATGCAACTCGGTAGGACTGATATGGTTAGGGTTAGGGCAGAACGTAATCTCGGTGTGACCGATTACACAAACTCGGTGGGACCCATTTTGGTAATAAGCTAACCAGAGAGTTGGTCAGGCAAACTCGGTGAGACCGATTACACAAACTCGGTGGGATCGATTTTGGTTATAAGCTAACCAGAGAGTTTGCATTGTAATCTCGGTAGTACCGATTGCTCAAACTCGGTGAGACCGATCTTGGTAATGGACATACACAGAGAGATTACAATCCCATCTCGGTGAGACCGAGATCCCTATCGGTGAAACCGATTTGCTAGGGTTTGTGGCAGTGGCTATGACATCTGAAACTCGGTGGCACCGGATAGAAAGAATCAGTGGGGCCGAGTTTGACTTTTGGTTTAGGTCATATGTGGATGTGGGAAGGTAGTTGAGGATTTTGGAGCATATCACTAAGCACTTTGAGCAAGCAAGCCATTAAGCAACACCTCATCCCGCCTTGATAGTATTGGCTTTTCCTATAGACTCAATGTGATCTTGGATCACTAAAATATAAAATGTAGAGTCTTGAGCTTCAAGCTTGAGCCAAACTTTTTGTCCTTAAATTTTGAGGGATCCACTTTCCTCATCCATGCCATGCCATTCATTGAGCTTTTCCTGAAATATTAATCTTGGAATAATGTTAGATAAATGAGCTATATGTTGTTAGGAATTACCAAAATCACCCAGGGATAGTTGCACTTTCAATTTGTGAAAGAAGTTCGACGGAGCGAAGGAAGAAGATGGCAGAAGAGGTGGAAGAAGCCCTTCTAGCCATCCATGTTGCATCAAACGACTCACATGAGTCGACGGACCCAAATTGCTCCTTCAGATTACAGGATCCACGTGGCATTCAAGGTCTCGAAGGTAGATTCCGCGTCTGCACCCGGTTTGCAGGCTTGACGCGCGCGACCGGCTTCCGCCGCGACAACCACCATGCGCGCCTCCTCTGCGCGGCCGGAGACGACAATGACATGGTAGTTCCTCCTCGCCGGCATGCTGGGGCACGCACTCGTCCTCCTCTTCGTACGCTACGTGCATAGACGCGGCTTGTAACACCCCAGATGTAACTTACCTTATTTGTACTCCAACTCTTGCCGTTTCCGGCGCTAAGTTATTTTATTGACTTGGGCTCGGGTTCTTTGTCTCCGTGTGTTGTTGTCGTTGTCATGCATCTCATATCATGTCATCATGTGCATTGCATTTGCATACGTGTTCGTCTCATGCATCCGAGCATTTTCCCCGTTGTCCGTTTTGCATTCCAGCGCTTCTATCTCCTCCGGTGGTCCTTTCTACCTTCTTTTCATGTGTGGGGATTAAACATTTCGGGATTGGACCGAGACTTTCCAAGCGGCCTTGGTTAACCACCGGTAGACCGTCTGTCAAGTTTCGTACCATTTGGACTTCGTTTGATACTCCAACGGTTAACCGAGGGACCGAGAAGGCCTCGTGTGTGTTGCAGCCCAACACCCCTCCATTTTGGCCCAAAACCCACCAAAACCGTCTCCATCATCTAGAGTGTTCGATCAGGATCGCGTGGCCGAAAACCGCACCTCATTTGGACTCTCCTAGCTCCTCCTATGCCTATAAATAGGTCCTCCTCCGAAAATTCCGGATCAGATCCACCCCTAACCCTAGTCCCCTTCCTCTCCGCGCGCCGGACAACGTCCGGACGCGCCGGACACGTCCGCCCAACCTGCCTCCGCCAACCGGAGCCTGCCACGTGGACGCCGAGCCCCAGTTCGCCGCCGAAGCCCGCCGGGCCCGTGGCCGGCCCGCCCGTGCCGCGCCCGAGCCAGAGGCGCCCGCGCCGCGCCGCCTCATCCTCTACCTCGTGCCGCCGCCCGCGCCCGGAGCGCCTCGCCACGCCGCCGTCGTCGTCCGTTCGCCGGCGCTGCCTCCGCCCCGACGTCCGGCGTCCTCCTCGCTGCCCCATCCCGCCGGTCGCCGCCCCGCCCCCGGATCCGGCGTCTCCTCCTTCCCCGGCGGCCCGAACCTCCTCTCCGGTGATCCCCGGCGTTTCCGGCGAGATTCCGGTCATCCTCGAAGAACGTGCCGACCCAGATCTGAAAATCTCGACGGTTGACTTTCTCCCGAAACCCTAATTATATTGCATTTTTCATCATGCTATATCTCCGCATCCGTAGCTACGTTTTGGGCGGGTAGCATATCAAAATGTTCGTCTCAGAGAGTACATCATTTCATCTCACTGCATCATTTTCATTTGAGCTCATCTTGATGCCTGAAATACTGTTGGAAGAGAGCTATTTGAGTTAATTGTCAGATCTGCTGCACCAAATAGCTATTTGTCATTTTTGCCATGATTAATGTGTGCATGATATGCACCTGAGTTCTACATGTGTTTTGTTATATGTTTTGCCATCTTTGCAGAGGTGCTATCAATGTATTTTTGTGATATGTGTGGTGACTAGCAATTTCACTATGTCCTTAATCTGTTCTTATCAATATGCCATATGTTCATGTTGTTTCCTAGTGATCCGTGCCTCTTTTGAGGATGATCAGTAAGGATGATTTGTTAACCTTGTGGTGCTCTATCCATCCATGTCTTTGTTTGCATTTATGGAGCACCCTAGCTTGAGTCAATCGAGCTCTACTTTTGCTATTTCGTAATTCCTGGCAGATTGTCTACTTGTTAGCGATTTTTCCGAGGATGTTGTTGTTGATCCGTGCATGCTATGTTGTTGTTATTGCCATTTCTAGCTTATACAATGTGTATTCTTGATGGGTGTGTGCTTAGATTGTCATGCCATGCTCTGTAGTGAGTGCATCGAGCTCGTAAACATGCCTACTCGTTAAGATATTTGCATTGCTCCAGTTTTTCTCCAAGTCTGAGATCTGATTATGTTTTTGCCATGTTCACATGCTTGCAATTGTATTTTCTGATCCCTTTTGGCTCAAGGTCACTAAGGAACTTTTGTTAAGCTCTTTGAGTAGCTCCATGTCATGCCTTGCTTTGCCATGTTAAGTTCCTGTAGCATATAGTTTTCTTGCTCCAAAGTGTGCTACCTGATCTGAAATTCCAGGCTTGTGTTAATTTCACCAAGTGTGAAACCTGTTTACCAATTGCACTTTTGCCATGCTTGTTTGAACCTGTTAATTGATGAATTGGCCGTAGCTCAGTGTTCATCTTTTGTCAAGCATCATGAGTGGATCCCTGCCATGTATTTGGTTGCCATGTTTGAGTGCGGTGGCATATTTATCTTGATGCTTTTAGATGGCTACTTGCTGTTTATCGCAGACCGGTGCCATATTTGTTTTGTTTGCCATTTCCAAACCGTGCATCCGATTCCGGTGATCTTTATATCGATTTCAACCGAAATCACCTCACCTTTCCAGTGGCACTCTTGGATTTCCATGTTGAGGCCAGGTTCCATCATTCCTTTGCAAATCTTGCATATGCATCGCATACCGCATCCCACATAGCATACCATGTTTGCATCATGTTGTTTGAGCTTTGCACGTGGTTGATTGTGTTTCTCTTGCTTATTTGTTTTGTCTGGGTAGAGCCGGGAGACGAGTTCGCTAACGAGGAGCCCGTTGTGTTTGCTTTCAAGGATCCAGTCAACTCTGACAACTTTGCAGGCAAGATGACCATACCCTCGAAATCACTTTTATCTTTGCTTGCTAGTTGCTCGCTCTTTTGCTATGCCTATGCTACGATGCCTACCATTTGCTTTTTCATGCCTCCCAAATTGCCATGTCAAACCTCTAACCCACCATGTCCTAGCAAACCGTTGATTGGCTATGTTACCGCTTTGCTCAGCCCCTCTTATAGCGTTGCTAGTTGCAGGTGAAGATTGGAGACCGTTCCTTGTTGGAACATTGTTTATTTTTTGGGATATCATGATATTATCTTGTTATCTTAATGCATCTATATACTTGGTAAAGTGTGGAAGGCTCGGCCTTTTGCCTAGTGTTTTGTTCCACTCTTGCCGCCCTAGTTTCCGTCATATCGGTGTTATGTTCCCGGATTTTGCGTTCCTTACGCGGTTGGGTAATAATGGGAACCCCTTGACAGTTCGCCTTGAATAAAACTCTTCCAGCAATGCCCAACTTTGGTTTTACCATTTTCCACCTAGCCTCTTTTTCCCTTGGGTTCCGTGGACTCAAGGGTCATCTTTATTTAAACCCGTGGGCCAGTGCTCCTCTGAGTGTTGGTCCAACCTGTCAGCTGCCAGTGGCCACCAGGGGCAACTCTGGGCTGGCCTACCCATACCTTGGACAATCCGGTGTGCCCTGAGAACGAGATATGTGCAGCTCCTATCGGGATTTGTCGTCACATCCGGGCGGTGTTGCTGGATTTGTTTTACCTTGTCGAAGTTGTCTTGTAGAACCGGGATACCGAGTCTGATCGGAATGTCTCAGGAGAAGGTTTATCCTTCGTTGACCGTGAGAGCTTGTGATGGGCTAAGTTGGGACTCCCCTGCAGGGATTTGAACTTTCAAAAGCCGTGCCCGCGGTTATGGGCAGATGGGAATTTGTTAATGTCCGGTTGTAGATAACTTGAACCTTAACTTAATTAAAATGAATCAACTGTGTGTGTTACCGTGATGGTCTCTTCTCGGCGGGGTCCGGGAAGTGAACACGGTGTTGGACTAATGTTTGCCATAGGTTTATTCTTTAGTTCTTCGTTCGTGCTTTGCTTTCTCTTCTCGCTCTCTTTTGTGCACAGGTTAGCCACCAAATATGCTAGTCGCTTGCCGCAGCACCACATATTACCTTGCCTTACCTATAAGCTTAAATAGTCTTGATCGTGAGGGTGCAAGATTGCTGAGTCCCCGTGGCTCACAGATTACTTCCAAACCAGATGCAGGGCCCGATGACTCCGCTCCAGATGATGCGCTTAAGCTCAAGTGGGAGTTCGACGAAGACTCACGCCGTTACTATGTGTCTTTCCCTGATGATCAGTAGTGGTGCCCAGTTGGGGCGATCGGGACCATGTCGCTTGTTGGGGTTGATCTTTTATTTTGGTACCGTAGTCGGACCATGAGTGTATTGGATGTTGTAATGCTATTTATGTACTTTGTGTGACGTGGCGAGTGTAAGCCAACTAAGTACCTTTCCCCTTATTATCTATTTACATGGGTTGTTGTGAAGATTACATTACTTGCGACATGCTTTCAATGCGGTTATGCCTCTAAGTCGTGCTCCGACACGTAGGAGATATAGCCGCATCAAGGGCGTTACAAGTTGGTATCAGAGCCTTCCCCGACCTTAGGAGCCCCCACTGCTTGATCGAATTAGCGGACGAGTTGAGTCTAGAAAAACGTTTTGAGTCATTTAGGAATTATATATAGGAGAGTTTAGGAATTCTTTTTACTCCCGGTCCCTTCATCGCTCTGGTAAGGCATCCTGACGTAGAGTTTTGACTCTTCTCTTCTCAAATTTCACTAAAAAAAATTAGGATCACGCGGGTATCTTGGAATCGTTCCGATTGATTTGTGACGAGAACATTGTTCTTGGTGCCTCCTATCATTTAGGGGTTGTCGCAGTGTCCCGGGGAGTTGAGCTCCGAGGTGTTGTCGTCACAATTTTATCGTTGCAGTTCTGGAATACCTGAGTTTAGTTCGCCGACATCGAAAATCTCTTTTATGCAGTTGTTGGTGAGATAACCTCGACGCCACCCAGTACTGGGGTGGGAGTTCGGGAGTATTGCCATAACTTGTATAACGGATGCTTTTCGAAGGTTGAGGTAGACGATTTCTGAAGTTTTTCTCGGTTATGTGTTGAAGGATGGATACAGCTGGATGTAGGATTTGCTAGATTTGGGTGAGATATTATGCTTCCCCTGTATCCCAACACCTGATTGCATAACCGGAAAGGTTCGGGAGTTTCATAGGTGGGAATTCTTGTAGCTCTAGTTCTTCTTCCACGGATATTTGGTTTGAGATTGGGTGATCTTTACCGAGTATTCATTCTTGCTCCATACCTTGTTGATTTTATTCCTCTACCTAAATTCTAAGTGGCTTCTCAATTTATGGATATGTGACCATTTCAATTGGAATGCATTCGTTCATTTTGTTCGGATGTGAAGACTATATGTTGCAATTTCAACCCGTTGGATTTAGCTTCAATATTTATCTGTCAATGTGTTAATGGATGTCAACCTCTTCAGGATGGCTCCTCCAACGCGCACGACTCCGAATCCTGATCCGCCACCACCACCTCCACCTCCGGAGGCATGGCAAGTTGTGATGGCCGCTACCAATGCAAACACGCAGTTGATCATGCAAATTCTTCAAGAGCGCAACCAAGCAAACCAAGGCAACCAAGGAAACCAGGGCAACAATCAGAATCACTTTGCTACACTCAACCAGTTCCTTGCTAACCAGCCAAAGACCTTCAGCAATTGTGTTGAGGCAACTGATGCTGATGATTGGCTCGTGGACTTGTGCAAGCATTTCGAGTGCAGTAACGTCAGGCCTGAGGACTTTGTCAAGTTTGCTTCCTTCCAACTCAAAGACCAAGCTGCAGAATGGTTCCAGCAGTACAAAGATTCCAGAGGAGGCCGTGTGATTACCTGGGATGAATTCCGTCAAGACTTCAAAGCTCATCATATTCCTCAGAGCGTGGTTGAAAGCAAGCGTGAGGAATTCCGCAACCTGAAGCAAGGCTCTATGTCTGTCTATGATTACAACAAGATGTTTCAGAAGCTCGCCCGCTTTGCTAAGCAGGACGTCCCTGACGAGAAGAGCATGATATACCAGTTCAGGGGTGGTCTCAGAGAAGAAATCCAGCTAGCTCTTGTCCTCTTTGATCCCAGGAGGTACGATGAGTTTTACAACATGGCATTGAAGCAAGAGGCTGCTCAACTGAAGTGCGATGCTTCCAAGAAGCGAGTCAGAGATGCTACTCCTTCTTCCTCAACTCAAGTGGCTAAGCAGCAGAAGTATTGGCTTCCTCCTCCTCTATTCTGTCAACCTTATCAACAGAAGAGCAAAGGTGGCAGTGGATCTTCCCACCCACACAACCCTGGCTTTCAGAACAAGACTTCGTCTCAAGCTTCAAGATCGGGTGCTCCATATCACCGTCCGCTTTCAGAGGTCACGTGCAACAAGTGCCAACAGAAGGGTCACTATGCCAACAAATGCTTCAATCAGAGGCACCTCCTTCCTCCTCCTCCTATGAGATCGGCAAGTATAGTTGTGGTCAAGCATAACCCCAAGCACGCCAAGGTCAACTTGATGAATGCAGCTCAGAGAGAGGACTCGTCAGATGTCATCATGGGTAACCTTCCTGTTAACGATATTCCAGCTAAAGTTCTTTTTGACACTTGTGCATCGCATTGTTTCATCTCAAGACCGTTTGCATATAAGCATGAATTGGCTTTGCAAGTTTTGCCTAGACCGATAGTAGTTGTCTCTCCCGGTAGGCGCATGCATGCTAACTCCATCATTCCGGATGTTACTATCACTTTGGGTGACTACAAGTTTCTGTCTTCTCCTACGGTTCTTGGTGACTCGGATATTGATCTTATTCTTGGAATGGATTGGCTTTCTAAGCACAAGGCTCAGCTTGATTGTGCAGCCAGGCAGATTCAATTGACTCATTCGTCTGAGGATGTAATTGTCTTTGCCGCTCGTGATGATACCATCCGTCTGTTTTCTCTCAATGAGAAGGGTGAACTGGATGCCATCTTGCAAATTCCAGTCGTTTGCGAATATCAAGACGTCTTTCCAGAAGAGCTTCCAGGAATGCCTCCGCACCGGCCAGTTGAATTCGTCATCGATCTTGAGCCTGGCACGGAACCGGTGTGCAAGCGTCCTTACAAGCTCGGACCTGAAGAGTTGAAGGAGGTGAAGAAGCAACTCGATATTCAAGAGCGAATGGTTCTCATCCGACCTAGCTCTTCTCCGTGGGGTTGTGGAGTACTTTTTGTGAAGAAGAAGGATGGAACGGACAAACTCTGTGTTGACTACCGTCCATTGAACAAGAAGACTATCAAGAACAAATACCCACTTCCCAACATCAACGAGCTGTTCGAACAACTCAAAGGTGCCCAAGTATTCTCCAAGCTTGATCTCCGTATGGGTTATCACCAGATTCGAATCCGTGAGCAAGATATTCCCAAGACGGCTTTCAGAACAAGCTATGGCTCATATGAATACACTGTCATGTCTTTTGGCCTCGTCAACGCTCCTCCGACTGTCTCTCGCATGATGAACTTCATCTTCAACGCCTACACAAATGACTTCGTTTTGGTCTATCTCGACGACATTCTGGTCTTTTCGAAGAACAAGGAAGATCATGCCAAGCACTTGCGTTTGGTGCTCGATAAGCTCAGGGAACATCGGTTCTACGCCAAGTTCTCAAAGTGCGAGTTTTGGCTCGATGAGGTTCTCTATCTTAGGCATATCATCTCTGCCAAGGGCATTGCGGTGAATCCTGAGAAGGTGTCTGCAATTGTGAATTGGGAACCACCTCAGAACGTGAAGCAACTCCATAGCTTCCTCGGTCTCGCAAGCTACTGTCGAAGGTTCGTTGAGAACTCAAAAATCGCGAAGCCTCTTTCGAACCTTCTCCAGAAGCACGTCAAGTACGTTTGGTCTCCCGAGTGTGACATTGCTTTCAACACTTTGAAAGAGAAATTGGTCACTGCTCCAGTTCTGACTCCTCCTGATGAATCCAAACCATTCGAGGTCTTCTGCGATGCCTCTCTTCAAGGTCTTGGTGCAGTGTTGATGCAAGAGAAGAAAGTTGTGGCTTATACCTCTCGCCAATTGAAGCCCAATGAGAAGAACTACCCCACTCATGACCGCGAGTTGGCGGCAGTTGTGCATGCTCTTTTGACTTGGAGACATCTCTTATTGGGAAGAAAAGTGGACATCTTCACTGACCACAAGAGTCTCAAGTACATCTTCACTCAGCCTAATCTCAACCTCAGGCAGACTCGCTGGGTCGAAACGATTCAAGAGTATAATCCGAGTATCGATTATACTCCAGGCAAGGCCAATGTGATTGCTGACGCTTTGAGTAGAAAGGCTTATTGCAACAGTCTGATAATCAAGCCGTACCAACCCGAGCTTTGTGAAGCTTTCCGCAAAATCAATCTGCAAGTTGTTCCTCAAGGTTTGCTCGCCAACCTTCAAGTCTCTCCTACCTTGGAAGACCAGATTCGGCAGGCTCAACTTCTTGATGCTATGGTGAAGAAGGTGAAGATTGGGATTGCCAAGAGCCAACTCAAGTACAAGTGCTACCGCCTTGATGACAAGGATACTCTCTTCTTCGAGGATCGTATTGTTGTGCCCAAGGGTGACCTTCGTAAAGTTATCATGAACGAGCCTCACAATTCTCTCCTCTCCATCCACCCTGGGAGTACGAAGATGTATCAGGACCTCAAACAGGCTTATTGGTGGACTCGAATGAAGCGCGAGATTGTTCAGTTCGTGAATGAGTGTGATGTCTGTAGAAGAGTGAAGGCAGAACACCAAAGGCCAGCTGGTCTCCTCCAACCTCTTGCCATTCCAGAATGGAAGTTTGACCACATTGAGATGGACTTCGTGACTGGGTTTCCAAAGTCCAAGCGTGGCAATGATACTATATTCGTTGTCATCGACAAACTCACTAAAGTGGCTCACTTTCTGCCTATCAAAGAGTCTATCACTGCAGCTCAATTGGCGGAGCTGTATACCTCTCGGATTGTCTCTCTGCACGGTATTCCACAGGTGATCTCTTCAGACCGTGGCAGCATCTTTACCTCCAAGTTTTGGGATTCTTTTCAGAAGCCCATGGGCACCAACATCTGCTTCAGCACAGCTTTCCATCCTCAAACTAGCGGTCAAGTCGAGCATGTCAATCAGATTCTTGAAGATATGCTCAGGGCTTGTGTGATCTCCTTCGGTATGAAGTGGGAGGATTGTCTTCCATATGCCGAATTCTCCTACAACAATAGTTTTCAAGCCAGTTCGGGCAAGGCCCCATTCGAAATTTTGTATGGCAGGAAGTGCCGTACTCCTCTTAACTCGTCAGAAACCGGTGAACGTCAACTTCTGGGAAATGACTTAATCACAGAGGCAGAGGAGATGTGTAAAGTCATTCGTGATAACCTCAAAGCAGCGCAATCGCGCTAGAAGAGCTACTATGATAGTAAGCACCGTGATTTGGCCTTCGAGATCGGAGACCATGTTTACCTCCGCGTCTCTCCAATGAAAGGTACTCGTCGCTTCGGTATCAAAGGGAAGCTTGCCCCTAGATACGTGGGTCCTTTCAAAATCGTCAGCAAGAGAGGCGATCTCGCCTATCAACTCGAGCTTCCTTCAAACTTTGCAAATGTGGACGACGTGTTCCATGTCTCTCAGCTCCGCAAGTGCTTCAAGACTCCTGACCGCACCGTCAACTTCGAAGACATTGATCTCCAAGAAGATCTCTCTTATCGTGAGCACCCCGTTGCTATTCTTGAAGGGACTGAACGCAAGACTCGCAATAAGTCAATCAAATTCCTCAAAGTCAAGTGGTCACACCATTCCGACCGTGAAGCCACCTGGGAACGCGAGGATCACCTCCGTTCTGAGTACCCGGCGTTCTTCCAGTCCTAGATCTCGTGACGAGATCCTTTCATAGTGGTGGAGTGTTGTAACAACCCGGATGTAACTTACCTTATTTGTAGTCCAACTCTTGCCGTTTCCGGCGCTAAGTTATTTTATTTCCTCGGGTTCGGGTTTTTGTCTCCGTGTGTTGTTGTCGTTGCCATGCATCTTATATCATGTCATCTTGTGCATTGCATTTGCATACGTGTTCGTCTCATGCATCCGAGCATTTTCCCCATTGTCCGTTTTGCATTCTGGCGCTTCTATCTCCTCCGGTGGTCCTTCTACCTTCTTTTCGTGTGTGGGGATTAAACATTTCTGGATTGGACCGAGACTTGCCAAGCGGCCTTGGTTAACCACCGGTAGACCGCCTGTCAAGTTTCGTACCATTTGGACTTCGTTTGATACTCCAACGGTTAACTGGGGGACCGAGAAGGCCTCGTGTGTGTTGCAGACCAACACCCCTCCATTTTGGCCCAAAACCCACCAAAACCCTCTCCATCATCTAGAGCGTTCGATCACGATCGCGTGGCCAAAAACCGCACCTCATTTGGACTCTCCTAGCTCCTCCTATGCCTATAAATAGGTCCTCCTCCGAAAATTCCGGATCAGATCCACCCCTAACCCTAGTCCCCTTCCTCTCCACGCGCCGGACAACGTCCGGACGCGCCGGACACGTCCGCCTGACCCGCCTCCGCCAACCGGAGCCTGCCACGTGGGCGCCGAGCCCCACTTCGCCGCTGAAGCCCGCCGGGCCCGTGGCTGGCCCGCCCGCGCCGCGCCCGGGCCAGAGGCGCCCGCGCCGCGCTGCCTCATCCTCTACCTCGCGCCGCCGCCCGCGCCCGGAGCGCCTCGCCGCGCCGCCGTCTTCATCCGATCGCCGGCACCGCCTCCGCCCCGACGTCCGACATCCTTCTCGCCGCCCCATCCCACCGGCCGCCGCCCCTCGCCGCGGAGCGCCGCCCCGCCCCCCGGATCCGGTGTCTCCTCCTTCCCCGGCGGCCCCAACCTCCTCTCCGGCGATCCCCGGCATTTCCGGCGAGATTCCGGTCATCCTCGAAGAATGTGTCGATCCAGATATGAAAATCTCGACGGTTGACTTTCTCCCGAAACCCTAATTATATTGCATTTTTCATCATGCTATATCTCCGCATCCGTAGCTCCGTTTTGGGCGGGTAGCATATCAAAATGTTCGTCTCAGAGAGTACATTATTTCATCTCATTGCATCATTTTCATTTGAGCTCATCTTGATGCCCGAAATGCTGTTGGAACAGAGCTATTTGAGTTCATTGTCATATGTGCTGCACCAAATAGCTTTTTGGCATTTTTGCCATGATTAATGTGTGCATGATATGCGCCTGAGTTCTACATGTGTTTTATTATATGCTTTGCCATCTTTACAGAGGTGCTATCCATGTATTTTGTGATATGTGTGGTGACTAGCCCAAGCTTGCAAAGTGGTGCAATCGTTAATGCGATTTCAGGGACTTAGCAATTTCACTAAGTCCTTGATCTGTTCTTATCAATATGCCATATGTTCATGTTGTTTCCTAGTGATCCGTGCCTCTTTTGAGGATGATCAGTAAGGATGATTTGTTAACCTTGTGGTTCTCTATCCATCCATGTCTTTGTTTGCATTTATGGCGCACCCTAGCTTGAGTCAATCAAGCTCTACAGTTGCTATTTCATAATTCCTGGCAGATTGTCTACTTGTTAGCGATTTTGCCGAGGATGTTGTTGTTGATCCGTGCATGCTATGTTGTTGTTCTTGCCATATCTAGCTTATATAATGTGTATTCTTGATGGGTGTGCTTAGATTGTCATGCCATGCTCTGTAGTGAGTGCATCGAGCTCGTAACCATGCCTACTCGTTAAGATATTTGCATGCTCCAGTTTTTCTCTAAGTCTGAGATCTGATTATGTTTTTGCCATGTTCATATGCTTGCAATTGTATTTTCTGATCCCTTTTGGCTCAAGGTCACTAAGGTACTTTTGTTAAGATCTTTGAGTAGCTCCATGTCATGCCTTGCTTTGCCATGTTAAGTTCCTGCAGCATATAGTTTTCTTGCTCCAAAGTATGCTACCTGATCTGAAATTCCAGGCTTGTGTTAATTTCACCAAGTCTGAAACCTGTTTACCAATTGCACTTTTGCCATGCTTGTTTGAACCTGTTAATGGATGAAATGGCCGTAGCTCACTGTTCATATTTTGTCAAGCATCATGAGTGGATTCCTGCCATGTATTTTGTTGCCATGTTTGAGTGCGGTAGCATATTTATCTTGATGCTTTTAGATGGCTACTTGATGTTTATCGCAGACCGGTGTCATATTTGTTTTTCTTGCCATTTCCAAACCGTGCATCCGATTCCGGTGATCTTTATATCGATTTCAACCGAAATCACCTCACCTTTCCAGTGGCACTCTTGGATTTCCAAGTTGAGGCCTGGTTCCATCATTCCTTTGCAAATCTTGCATATGCATCGCATACCGCATCCCACATAGCATACCATGTTTGCATCATGTTGTTTGAGCTTTGCACATGGTTGATTGTGTTCCTCTTGCTTGTTTGTCTTGTTTGGGTAGAGCCGGGAGACGAGTTCGCTAACGAGGAGCCCATTGAGTTTTCTTTCGAGGATCCAGTCAACTCTGACAACTTTGCAGGCAAGATGACCATACCCTCGAAATCACTTCCATCTTTGCTTGCTAGTTGCTCGCTCTTTTGCTATGCCTATGCTACGATGCCTACCACTTGCTTTTTCATGCCTCCCAAATTGACATGTCAAACCTCTAACCCACCATGTCCTAGCAAACCGTTGATTGGCTATGTTACCGCTTTGCTCAGCCCCTCTTATAGCGTTCCTAATTGCAGGTGAAGATTGGAGACCGTTCCTTGTTGGAACATTGTTTATTTTTTGGGATATCATGATATTATCTTGTTATCTTAATGCATCTATATACTTGGTAAAGGGTGGAAGGCTCGGCCTTTTGCCTAGTGTTTTGTTCCACTCTTGCCGCCCTAGTTTCCGTCATATCGGTGTTATGTTCCCGGATTTTGCGTTCCTTACGCGGTTAGGTAATAATGGGAACCCCTTGACAGTTCACCTTGAATAAAACTCTTCCAGCAATGCCCAACTTTGGTTTTACCATTCGCCACCTAGCCTCTTTTTCCCTTGGGTTTCGCGGACTCAAGGGTCATCTTTATTTAAACCCCCGGGCCAGTGCTCCTCTGAGTGTTGGTCCAACCTGTCAGCTGCCGGTGGCCACCAGGGGCAACTCTGGGCTGGCCTACCCGTACCTTGGACAATCCGGTGCCCCCTGAGAACGAGATATGTGCAGCTCCTATCGGGATTTGTTGGCACATCCGGGCGGTGTTGCTGGATTTGTTTTACCTTGTCGAAGTTGTCTTGTAGAACCGGGATACCGAGTCTAATCGGAATGTCTTGGGAGAAGGTTTATCCTTCGTTGACCGTGAGAGCTTGTGATGGGCTAAGTTGTGACTCCCCTGCAGGGATTTGAACTTTTGAAAGCCATGCCCGCGGTTATGGGCAGATGGGAATTTGTTAATGTCCGATTGTAGATAACTTGAACCTTAACTTAATTAAAATGAATCAACTGTGTGTTACCGTGATGGTCTCTTCTCGGCGGGGTCCGGGAAGTGAACACGGTGTTGGAGTAATGTTTGTCGTAGGTTGTTTCTTTAGTTCTTCGTTCGTGCTTTGCTTTCTCTTCTCGCTCTCTTTTGCGAACAGGTTAGCCACCAAATATGCTAGTCGCTTGACGCAGCTCCACATATTACCTTGCCTTACCTATAAGCTTAAATAGTCTTGATCGCGAGGGTGCGAGATTGCTGAGTCCCCGTGGCTCACAGATTACTTCCAAACCAGATGCAGGGCCCGATGACTCCGCTCCAGATGATGCGCTTGAGCTCAAGTGGGAGTTCAACGAAGACTCACGCCGTTACTATGTGTCTTTCCCTGATGATCAGTAGTGGTGCCCAGTTGGGGCGATCGGGACCATGTCGCTTGTTGGGGTTGATCTTTTATTTTGGTACCATAGTCGGACCATGAGTGTATTGGATGTTGTAATGCTATTTATGTACTTTGTGTGATGTGGCGAGTGTAAGCCAACTAAGTACCTTTCCCCTTATTATCTATTTACATGGGTTGTTGTGAAGATTACCTTACTTGCGACATGCTTTCAATGCGGTTATGCCTCTAAGTCGTGCTCCGACACGTAGGAGATATAGCCGCATCGAGGGCGTTACACGGCTCCACCAGCTGCTCGCGTGCTTGGCAGCGTGGCAGCATCGCGAGGAGGGACTGCAGACGACGTGAGCGGGTGAGCCTTCAGCTTCATGGCACAGGGATGGCAGCGACACGGCGGTGATGGGCGAGAAATTGTTGGCCGGAGCAGGCGGGCGCCGGCATGCGCAACGGCGGCAGCGGCATATTGATGAGTGCGCGTGTGGGAGCTTACTTTAGTTTTATATATATAAGGTTGGTCAAACTTAAAAGAAAACCGTACTAGTACACGTAAACATTAGACTTAGGCAGCGCTTTTATTAGTTAGTACCACAGCCACGATACGAAATCCTGTGCAAGCGCGTGAACCACGACCGCGCAGTCGATCGAACGGTGCGTCACCGTGTCGCGCTCGAAGGACATCCACCGAACCTTTTTGTGTGTGTGAAAACAATCCTCAAATATTACTCAACTTTTTTTCCTGTGGAAGTTCTTGACGCTGCAATATTTCCATATATTTGAATTTAGCTCCAGTTCGTGTTTATTTGGATTTGGACGTTTTAGCTGTGCCCTAGTTTTTTTTAATACTGATTTTGTGTGTGTGACTGAGAGAGAACGTGTGTATGTGTCCATATGTGTGTTCTAGCGGAAGGGCAATGTGGAGACGGTGTGCATGTGATACAGACATAGAGAGGTGTGAATGTGCAAATGATCATGCATGAGTGAGACATAGACAGATGCCGATATGTTGTGTATACAGGAGAGAACGGTCTTCTAGTTTAGGGCCTGTTTGGTTCCAATAAGTCACCTGACTTATAAGTCAGGTGACTTATAAGTCACGCCTATTTGGTTGTCATCTGACTTATAAGTCACCTGACCATACCTTCCCACCTTGTGTTTTTAATGTAAAGGTGATGGGACCCACGTAAAAAGGGGTGACTTGTAAGTTTTAAGTTGGGGTGGAGCAACTTATGACTTATAAGTTGGGGTGACTTATAAGTTGGGTCCGTTTGGCAAAATAGTCACTTTTTGCACTTTTCGACTTATAAGTTGGTGACTTATTTGGAACCAAACAGGGCCTTACTTGTGTGTGTGTGTGAGAGAGAGAGAGAGCGAGGGGGAGAGAGAGAGAGACCGAGAGAGGAGCATCCGTAACACAACAACCATCTCTCTCGATTCGTCCATCCCTCGCACGGTCGCATGCAACACATGCATCAACGCGCACATTTTGACACCCTCACCCGGCCCCTGCCCACCTCAAGGCCCGCACAATCTCTTCGTGAATACCCATTTCTCTCCTTAGGTTTGTTTTCTCTCAATATCTGACACACACACACACCCAGAGAGAGAGACACGCAGCATAACACACACACACACTCCCCCGAGCACACAATTCATCCCCATCCAAGGTTATACGGCGACCACTCTCGCTTGTGCTTCTTTGCACCCCAACATGCACAACACCTCAATCTTCAAAGAGGGCATCGAGCAGATCGAAGACAGCGACCACACCGTGCTAGAGAATGCGGGGTCATTTGGAAGCAGGGTGATGTGACGACGGCTGACTGACTCCTCCCCCCACCCTCTCTCTCTTGCACAAAATTACCAACCCCTCTCTCCCCCGCACAAAATTGTCAATCCCTCAACCCACGAGACCCTTCCCCTCTCGTCTATGTTTTTCCAGCTCTCTCATCAAACATGTTGTCTCTTCTCCTTCCACGTATACAGAATCCAGATGCACACGCATCTCATGTATATTACATGTATCCATCTTTCTCACAAACCTAACTTCTTCCTCTCTCTTTCTCTCTCTATCTCTCTCTCTGTCTCATTAGGTTTGTCTCCTACTCTCTCGTCCACATACATACAATCTTTCCTGCCCTATCTGCTCCATCTTCAAAAGCTCTCTCTGCACGTTTCATTTACACATTGGGATATGTCAAAATGCTGCTTCTATAATGGTTGATGTAGAGTTATGGTTGTTTTTGTTGCATCCTACAAAGTAATAACTATGAAATGCATTTAGATTCTCATTTGACTGGGATTATGTGAGTTTGAGCATGTTGTGAAGTACTATAGACCTTGTATACATCTTGGGATTCGATAATGATTGTAACTATTGAATTTTATAGACCATTACATTCGAAGTCAATAGCCTAATATATTTATTTCACAATTTCAACAAATGATTAGTTCACTACAAATTAAGAAAACAAATGTGTACTCCCTCCATCTTTATTTAAGTCCGCGTATTAGCATTGGTCAAAGTCAAGTTTTGTAAACTCTTAGAAAGCTTATAACAAAAAATATTAACATATACAATAACAAATAAATATCATTAGATTCATTATTGAATGTACTTTCACATCATACATGTTTGTTATGGTAAATGTTTATATTTTTCTATAAACTTGGTTAAACTTTAGGAAGTTTGACTTCGTCAAACCTAATATGCAGAGTTTACTACTACTACTCGCTAGTTGCTTAGCCGAATCACTCAACACGCCACATGGGGAGTCCAGTGTCACAAAATTTTGAGGTCGGTGGGAAAATCTCCCGCGACCCTGATTCGAGCAGTGGAAAGTTATCATCATAGCCTTCCGAACAGGCCTACGGATGATGCTTGGTAGGGGGCTGTTTTCGTAACTTCAGGTTCACCCTACCCAACCAACCCCACCTAGGCACCCAGAGTAGTACACCTGAATACTCCCCATTTTCTATCCCCACCGCAAAATAGACTTCTCCACGACACCGCAACCTTCGTGCTCCTCCCCTTTACATCGCCGCACTCGTCCACCGCAGCGCATCTGCCTCATCGATGACCTCGTATGCCGCACTGGAGCCGGTCCACCGTCGTCATCGTACACGGAGCCTCTTCCCCGGCATCGTCTTCCACGGTCTCGGGTATGCCTCCCGGAAGCCGACGCCAAGCGCAGAAGTACCACCGTCGTGGACAATGAACTGACTCCTGTTGCCGACCATGACTCACAGAGGCCGCCGCGACCATCGTTCTCCTCCTCGATTGGTAATGTGTGTATTGAATCACTTAGCAGTACATGTGAATTTCCAATTTTGTTCATACCTACCCTTCAAATTTCCTGGGTGCTATTGTTCCCGTAAAAGTAATTGGTTATAGCCTCCATTGTCCAACAGAATATCAGCTTGTAATTGTGCGTCGCTCCTGTATCGCGCTGTGCTTGGGTAGGTTTTTCATCTGCAACCAGTAGTGTGGCAAATGATGGAAAGGTTTTTAGAACTAGCAAGATGCCCATGCGTTGCACGCATCAAGATGCATTTGTATGAGTAGTTTATCTTGTGGGAGAAAAGGATGAACGAGGGAAGGCCTTATTTGCAAATCTGGAGAGGAGTATGGGTATCTTTTTGCAAAATTCCCATTTGTTTCCTTCCTATCTGTCAGATATAAATCGGATCTTTTAGTCGCGAGCGAAATTGCTACAATTGTGGAAGACCCGGACACTATTCCAATGAGTGTACGGCACCCTACAAGAGAAGAGAAGATTCTCCAAAAAGAAGAAGTAGAAGAGAAGAATCACCATCAAGAGAGAGAAGGAGTAGAGATGATCGTTATGAACGAAGAACATCCCAGAGAAGCAAGGATTCGAAAAGGAAGGACAAGTCATCAAGGAGCTACACAAAACGAAGACATCAAGCTCACGTTGGTGAATGGGTATCCGGCTCCGACTCCGACAATCACTCCGAGAGAAGCTATCACTCTGACTCCGAATATACTCAAGATGAAGGTGTTGCCGTTCTAGCACTTGTGTCAACCAACTCCTACGACATATTTGATTCACCGAATGAAGGACTTGGAAGATGCTTCATGGCTAAAGGCCCAAAGGTATCACACCCTGAGTTTGTTGATTTCAATAGTGATGAAGATGACTTGTTAGGTGATGATGATTTACTTGTTGACAACTCTAGTGATGAATACATGATGAAACATCAATCAATCATGCTAATCAAGATAAAACGAATGACAATGATAAGGAGAAGATTGAGTTTCTAACTAAAGAACTAAACACTCTTAAGTTAGCTCATGAAACTATCTTAGGAGATCATCGAGAACTTTTAAGGACTCATGAGAAATTACGTTTTGAAAAGCTCAACCTTGAGCAAGACCATGAGTTCTTAAAAGCAATCAATGATGATCTTCACAAGAAAAATTCTTCTTACATTGCCAAGCGTTTACTTTTATCCACTTACATGCCTCAAGTCAAGTCTAGTAACAAGAACAAGAAAGATTCTTCCTCTAGTAGTGACAATAATCATGTTAAATCCAATGTTGTTGCTTCTAGTAGTTCTCTTGATTCCACTAATGATTCTCTTAGCCAAGTTACACTTGAGCAAGAAAATAGCTTATTGAAGGGAATTATAGAGAAAGGTGTTTACAAGAGCCTTGTCAGGAGTAAGCAATTCGAGGAAATTGTACGCAAGCAAGGAAGACACCGGAAGAACCAAGGTGTTGGTTTTGAACGAAAGTTCAATGCCAATGGAGTTGAGTGGGAAGAAGATCAATACCCCAAGATGAAGTTTGTTCCTCAACAAAAGAAGTATGATCCTACTTCCTTCAAAGGTACACATGCTCAAGATGATCTTCCACCACAAGACCACGAGCAAAAAGGCAAGGACAACCTTCAAGAGGAAATTGATGCATTTGAAGAAGCACCCAAGGTCTTGGTCAAGTGGGTTCCCAAGACTACATCAAGTTCTACTTCATCAAGTACGACTACAACTCCAAGGATTCCCATCAAGATGATGTGGATCCCTAAGAAGAAGAACTAGAGAGTTCCTGAGGGTGACTCCACCAACATACTTCACTCTTATCATTTTGGAAAGAACAAGTGCAATCAACTTCCACATCTTGCACTAGTTCAAGGAGTCACAAACCCTCTTGTTGGTAAGACAAGGGACAAGGTAACCTAATGCTTTCATAGACACCATCTTGTGTGTGCATCACTCTATATCTATGGATATCCTTGTTTGTTCCTTGTGGGACTAACCCATGTAGTTATTGAAAGTGCAACTCACTCCAAAGGATTGCTCCAAATGATCTACATCAACATTGAGCATTCACATCTTCAACATCTACATGAAGTCATCATCGACAAAACCCAAGGTTAGTTCATCCCTCTTAGGGGGGATCTCACATCTAGGGGAGCTTTACTCTAAAATTGAGCTAAAGAAACTCTAATGGTGTGAACACAACAACGCTTTATGTAAAAGTGGTAACCCCATTTGTGCTTAAATGATGAGTATGACCTATGATCAAGTGTTCTCATTTGACTCCTAAGTCAATATACTCATATATAGATGACCTAGTCATCGCCAATTGCTTGATAGATGCTAGAATTGGTTGTGCATGCTTTGCCACATATTTCATTTGCCATTTTATTATGTGAGCATGTTGGTTGCATAATTTACTCATTCGAGGACATCCACTTGTTGTTTTGATTGTTTGGTTCCTTTTTCTTTTGCCAAGTGGATGGACAAGAATGCCTAAGAACCGTCTCTAGCTATCTATGCTTTTCTCGTCTCAAACTCTATTCATGCTACATCAGAAAGTTTGATCAAGTCAAATTCGAACCACTCTGTGTGAGGAGCACTCGGAGTCCCCGATTCGTCATAGACTTAAACTTCCAAAACTTCTTTGTGTGTTTCGGTCTGACCGATTCATCCATTTCGGTTATACCGAGATCACTAAGTCGATCTAGGTTTTCAATCTCGGTGCAACCGATTTGAACTTTTCGGTCACACCGAGTTGCAGTAACTGCTTGTAGTTATGCATCTTGGTGCCACCAAGTTATTCCACTCGGTCACACCAATAGGGTCAGGCTATATATATCCCCGGGCAAAAATTTGGAAAAATTTCCGAACCCCTTCGCCCGCGCTCAGCCTGCTCTGCCTCCCTGGGTCTCCGGATCGTCCTCCTCATCGCCAGCTGCCTCCCGCTGCTGGTCTCCGCCGCCGTCAACGGAAATCGTCTCCGCCGTTGTCGCCGTAGCAGGTCCATTGCCACACTTAGGGTATGGACTTGATCCTTGTGTTAATCCCCCTCCGATTCCTAGCACATTGTTTTGCCTTGTATCTTGCCATGATTGAGATCACTCTATCTAGCGAAATCACTCTGTAGTCTAGTCGTGGATTGAAAATTTAGGGTTAGGTTTCCGCCGAAATCATCTCGGACCAACCGAGTTGTTGAAATCGGTTCCACCAATTTGGCTAAGGCCATTGCACATGTGATTCTCGGTCTGACCGAGAATTGCAAATCGGTGTGACCGAGTTCAATACTTTGTGAAACCCTAGAAGTCTCGGTGCCACCGAACTGTGACTCGGTCTGACCGAGTTCACTAGTTTAGGTTCCAAAAGCTGCTTTGTTTTCACCGAGTTTTCAAATCGGTAGATCCGAAATGCTTTCTGTGGAAAACTAAAACTAAGTTTTTGACTCATTCTTTTGCAAAAAACTCTGTACTTTGTGATGCTCATCCAATCTACCTCATCTATAATCTATTCACAGGGTCTGCTGTCAGTGTTTGCATCATGTCAGATCAGAGTGACAGTCAGAACAAGTCTGAGGAGCAAGTTAACACGAGTGAGGGCACTAGTCCCTCTAGCAGCTTTGATGAGGGAAGTAGGAGTACACCCAGAAACTTGCCTAAGGCAGCCACCAGGACCAGAAAGAAGAGAACCTCAGATTCTGAGGATGAGGACTATGTGGCTGTTGAGGAAGAGGCCACCTCAAAGAAGAAAGTCCTGAAAAAGGAATATGGTACAGCTGCTGCCACTAAGCCAGGAATGAAGCAAAAGGTTCCTGCCAAGAGAGTTCCCATGTCAAAGGCCAGAACATCCACTCAAGAGACTTTGGGATCTGCACCCAAAGAACAGGTTGTGGCAAAGAAGAAAAGGAAGGAAGGGGTCAAGAAGACCACTGCCAGAGTGCTTGGCAGATCTTCAATAATGAGAGATTCTGAAGAAGAGGAAGAGAAAGAGGATGCAGCACCAGCACCCAAAGCTCAAAAGCTTATGGGAGATGCTATAAGGGCAGGGGTTGCTCCATCTAAGCCCAAAACTGCTCCTAAGACTGTTGCTCCAGCTCCAAAGCCAAAACCCAAGAGGAGCACCAGGAACATCCCTGCTGAGGAGAAGAACAAGTCCCCAGTGCCTCAAGCTACTGAAGAAGATGATGATTATGTTGTGTTGAGGAAGTTGAAGCCCAAAATTCCAGATCACAATGATGCACACCCAGTTGCAGAGAATATGAAAATCAGGAAGGATTCGGGATTGAGGCTATGGAGAGAGTCTGATCCATATGACACCAGGAGAAGGACTGTTGTGGACTACAGGTTCCATACAAAGGAACAACGGGACTTCTATGAGACTATTTTACTTGACAAGAAGCCCATAGTGTGTGACATGAGATGGGTTGATTGGAAATTCATTGAGGAAAATGAGGATCACTTCCCTGGTGTATATGACAGCTTCAAGGCATGTGGAGTCGATGAGTTTGTGGCTCAGAAGCTCACAAAGTGGAATGATGAGCTTATTATGCAGTTCTACTCCACAGCTCATTTCTACCCAGATGGAAGGATTGTCTGGATGTCTGAAGGTACTAGGTACCAGTCAATGGTTGAAGAATGGGCAAAATTGATCAATTCTCCTGAGGAAAATGAAGATGACTTGGATGTCTATGCCAAGAAGAAGAAGGATCACAACACCATGGCACATATGTACAAAGAGATCCCAGATGCTGCTCTTGAGACACACAAGTTTGGATCAGTACATTACCTTCTATCAGGTTTGCCAACAATCAACTGGATCCTCGGGCACACTCTCTTGCCAAAGTCAGGTGATCACAAGATGATCAGAGGCCATGCAATTAACCTGCTTCACATATTTGATGTGCCTCAAAAGTTCAAAGTCATGAACCTAATTGTGGAAACCATAAAGAGAACAGGCGCAGATCAGAAGAGAAGTTGTGGGTATGCCCCATAGATCCAGGAGCTAATCAACTCCAAGATGGGCACTGGCACATATCTCTTGGACAAGGAACACATGCCCATCTACCCAGACTTTGAGGACAACACTGTGGTGATGGATGAGAATGAACCATCTTCTGTGCAAGCACAAGCAAAGAGGGAGAAGGCAAGGACTGAAAAGGCTGCAAAGATGCCAATCATTGATGAAGCATCTCAGTATCTTCTGAAGAGCAAGCAAGATAAGCTTGGCTACTTGATTGCCTCCACTCTGAGGATTGAGAAGGGATTGGCCACCTGACTCAAAATCGGGAGAGCTTGGAGAGGATCATGGAGCAGAAGTTCTATGATTTAGATGTGAAGGTCACTGAGATACAGTCAGTTGTTGAGCAACTTCAGGATGAAGCGTAGGAGAAGAAGGGCAAGTCTACAACTGATGCTTTTGCTAGAGTGCCCAAAGGACAGAGATCTAATGCAGTGCCTGTTACAGACACCAGAGCAACTTCATCTGCACCAGCTACAGCTTTAGTGCCACCAGCTCCAGCACCCACTCCACCAGCTCCATATACATCAACTGATGCCTTCGTCCTTGGAGTTTTATCTACACCACCACCTGAAGACCAAGCCTGAGAGTCGATCTAGCACTATGCATTTTTATGAACTTTTTGGTAACTTGTTGCCAAAGGGGGAGAAAATGTATAGACCATAGGCTTCGAGAGAGAGTGTTGCTTTTTGTTCTCTTTTATTGTTTGGTGGTTGAACTTTGTTTATTTGCTTGTTTGAGATAATTTATGCTTGTGTGTGATACTTGGATGATCATGTGTTTGATCATATGCTACCTTAATGCTTGTTGGATGACATTATCTTTTTATATCCCCATATGATCATTCACTTTGCTTGGTGATGAGTGCATGTATTAATTATTATCATTTTGAGCGCTCCACCAAGATGTATGTGACATGGAAGAGTAACCCATGATCCTAACTCATTGTGCATTTGCAATCCAAAGCAAATCTTAAACTATGCACAAATTTAGGGGGAGCTCTTGCTTTTCACATACTTCTCAAAGTGACAATGTTTTTCACTCTTATTATCATTTGTCGAAGCTTTGATCTATATGTTGTCATCAATTACCAAAAAGGGGGAGATTGAAAGTGCAACTATCCCTAGGTGGTTTTGGTAATTCCTAACAACATATAGCTCATTGAGCTAATGCTATTTCAAGATTAATATCTCGGGAAAGCTCAATGATTGGCATGGCATGGATGAGAAAAGTGGTCCCCTCAAAATGCCAAAGACAAAAGGATTGGCTCAAGCTCAAAGCTCAAGACTCTACATTTTCTATTTTAGTGATCCAATATCACATTGAGTCTATAGGAAAAGCCAATACTATCAAGGAGGGATGAGGTGTTGCTTAATGAGGCTCTTGCTCAAAATGCTTAGTGATATGCTCCAAAACCCTCAATTACTCTCTCACATCCACTTATGACCTAAACCAAAAGTCAAACTCGGCCCCACTGGTTCTTTCTATCCGGTGCCACCGAGTTCAGATGTCATAGCCACTGCCACAAACCCTAGGCAAATCGGTCTCGCCGATAGGGATCTCGGTCTCACCGAGATGGGATTGTAATCTCTCTGTTTCCCTTCGTAACGTTTCGGTCCCACCGAGATGAGCGATCGGTCCCACCGAGATTGCAATGTAAACTCTCTGTTTCCCTTTTGTAACATTTCGGTCTCACCGAAATGAGCGAATCGGTCCCACCGAGTTTACCTGACCAACTCTCTGTTTCGCTTATTACCCAAATCAGTCCCACCGAGTTTGAGTAATCGGTCAAACCGAGTTTTGGATTTACCCTAACCCTAGCACATCGGTCCCACCGAGTTGATCCAGTCGGTCCCATCGAAACACCTAACGGTCACTAGATTTGCTGAATCGGTCCAGCCGAGTTTATCAATTCGGTCCCACCGAGATTGGCAGATTGTGTGTAACGGTTAGATTTGTGTGGAGGCTATATATACCCCTCCACCTCATCTTCATTCGTGGAGAGAGCCATCAGAACAAACCTACACTTCCAACTTACTTTTTCTGAGAGAGAACCACCTACACTTGTGTTGAGGCCAAGATATTCCATTCTTACCATATGAATCTTGATCTCTAGCCTTCCCCAATTTGCTTTCCACTCAAATCTTCTTTCCACCAAATCCATATCCTGTGAGAGAGAGTTGGGTGTTGGGGAGACTATCATTTGAAGCACATGAGCAAGGAGTTCATCATCAACACACCATTTGCTACTTCTTGGAGAGTGGTGTCTCCTAGATTGGCTAGGTGTCACTTGGGATCCTCCGACAAGATTGTGGAGTTGAACCAAGGAGCTTGTAAGGGCAAGGAGATCGCCTACTTCGTGAAGATCTACCGCTAGTGAGGCAAGTCCTTCGTGGGCGACGGCCATGGTGGGATAGACAAGGTTGCTTCTTCATGGACCCTTCGTGGGTGGAGCCCTCCGTGGACTCGCGCAGCCGTTACCCTTCGTGGGTTGAAGTCTCCATCAACGTGGATGTACGATAGCACCACCTATCGGAACCATGACAAAAACATTCGTGTCTCCTATTGCGTTTGAATCCTCCAAACCCTTCTCTTTACATTCTTGCAAGTTGCATGCTTTACTTTCCGCTGCTTATATACTCTTTGCATGCTTGCTTGAATTGTGTTAAGATTGCTTGACTTGTCCAAAGTTGCTAAATCTGCCAAGAACTAAAATTGGGAAAAGGATAAGTTTTTATTTGGTCAAGTAGTCTAATCACCCCCCCCTCTAGACATACTTTCGATCCTACACTCTGGATAGTTTCTCACTAGAGTAAGCTATGGGGCGCTTGTCTTGTGTTAACACACCTCCTATGCCATTACCACTAGCATCGCAATGAATCTCAAAGGGTTTGTCAAAGTTGGGTAATGCAAGCATGGGAGCATGAGTAAGCAAATTCTTAAGCTCATTGAAAGCGGTATCTTGGGATGGTCCCCAAACAAAAGGTGCATTCTTCTTGCTCAAAGCATGCAAAGCGAAGCAATGGTGCTAAAATCTTTCACAAAGCGACGATAGAAACCCGCAAGGCCAAGAAAGCTACGCACTTGTTGCAAATTGGTCGGTTGTGGCCAAGTCTTAATAGCATTGATCTTGCACTCATCAACATGAACACCCTTAGAAGAGACAACAAAACCCAAGAAAATGAGCTTGTCAACGCCAAAAGGCATTTCTCCATATTAGCATAGAGACGCTCTTTTTTAAGAGTTTGTAAAACGGTTCGGACATGGGTGACTTGCTCTTTGAGAGACTTGCTAAAAACAACGATATCATCGAAGTAGACCACAACAAACACACCAATTTAAGGGCGAAAGACATGATTCATAAGACGCATAAAAGTACTCGGTGCTTCCGATAGACCCATAGGCATGACTAACCACTCATACAAGCCAAACTTGGTTTTGAAAGCGGTTTTCCATTCATCACCCTCTTGTATGTGGATTTGATAGTAACCACTCTTAAGATCAATTTTTGAAAAGATAGTGGCACCACTAAGTTCATCAAGCATATCGTCAAGGTATGGAATGGCATACCTATAGCGAACGGTGATAGCATTGATAGGTCTACAATCGGAGCACATGCGAAAGCTACCATCTCGTTTTAGCACAAGAATGACCAGGACGGCACAAGGGCTCAAACTTTCACGCACATGTCCATGGTCTATGAGATGCTTTACTTGCCTTTGTATTTCTTTGGTTTCTTCGGGGTTGGCGCGGTAGGGAGCTTTGTTCAGAAGTGCTGCTCCGGGGATGAGGTCGATGCGGTGCTCAATGCCTCGTAGTGGAGGTAGTCCCAGAGGTAGCTCATCGGGGAAAACATCGTCAAATTCCTGCAAAAGAGAAGACAACACTAGAGGAAGAGTGTGAGAGGTGTTAGCTTGTGGTGCATTGTCCTTGCACAAAAGGACGTAGTGTAGGACACTAGATGGGTTCTCACACACTCCTCTTATCTCACTTTTGGTGGCAAATAGGACTAAGTTCTTCTTTTCGCTCATCGTGGAGGTGCTCGATTTGGGCTTGTGACGCTCACTCTCTTTTTGGTGGCTCGCTCTCTCACTATTATCTCCATGATGGGTGGCTTGCTTGTCGGCGACAACTTGGCTTGGAGACATGGGATGAACTACGTACTCCTTGCCCTTCATCTTGAAGATGTAGTGGTTCGTTCGGCCATTGTGAATGACTCCTCTATCAAATTGCCATGGGCGTCCAAGGAGAAGGTGGCACACGGTCATTGGAACGACGTCGCACTCCAAAGTTTCTTCGTAGGCGCCAATTTTGAAGGACACTTGTACTCGATGCTCGACTTGGATAGTGCCGGAGTTGCTAAGCCATTGCACTTTGTATGGTTGTGGGTGCTTCGTGTTGGGCAATTGGAGCTTGGAGCAAAGTTCTTCACTTGCGAGATTATGACAACTCCCTCCATCGATGATGACCTTGATGGATCGTCCATTGATGCCGGCCTTGGTATGAAAGATATGGCATCGTTGGTCTTCTTCTTGGTGATGTTGGAGAGTCAAGACCTTGGAGACAACAAGAGCGGGACTTGAATCTTCATCGCAAAAGACTTGTTCTTCTTCATCGTTCACTTGCCGCTGCATGGCGACTTGCTCGAGGGTATCCATTTCTCCTTCACTCATTGAGTCGTAAGTGCCGTCGTCGTTGAGGATCATGGTCCACTTGTTGGTGCACTCATAGGACTTGTGGCCTCGGCCTCCGCATGTGAAGCATTTGAAGGAACTTGTCTTAACGGTCTCATCGGTTGGGGTTGAGGATGATGAAGCTCTCGCCTTGAAGTTGCTCGTTGTAGGAGGATGACTTAGAGTTGACAAAGCTTTCTTGGAACTCGACTTGTCGACGTTGCTTGTAGAAGGTTTGGTAGACGGTGTTGGAGTCATTGAAGCTTGGGTGTTGGATAAGCCGTAGGACTTGGATGAGAATTTGGCATACTTGAAATCGTCTTGCACTTGACGTTTCACTTTGGTAGCTTGGTGCACTAGCTCGATGAGGTTCGCGTATGGTTGGAAGTCGGCGATCTTCTTGATAGGATGGTTGAGTCCATTCAAGAAATGTGCCATTGTTTGCTCATCATCTTCCGTGACGTTGGCTCTTATCATGGCAATCTCCATCTCCTTGTAGTACTCTTCAACGCTCTTGGTTCCTTGCTTGAGTAGTTGGAGTTTCTTGAAGAGGTCGCGGTTGTAGTAGGTAGGCACGAAGCATGCTCTCATGACATCCTTCATTTGCGCCCAAGTAGTGAAGGGTGGTTCACCTCTTGCCTCTCGGCGCTCGATAACTTGTTCCCACCAAATGAGGACATAGTCTTGGAACTCAAGGGATGCCATCGCGATCTTCTTCTCTTCTTCATAGTTGTGCAAACGGAAGATTTTGTCGACCTTCAATGCCCATGAAAGGTACTCTTCGGGATCATTGCTTCCATCGAACTTGGGCATGGTGAACTTGAGCTTGTCGTAGCGTTGCTCATCATTGTGTTGGGGTCGGGGATGATGACGTCCATGTTGTTGATGATTGTCAAGCTCGTGTTGCTCTTGGAGAAGAGGGTTGTCGACCTCATGTTGCTCTTGTCGTGGAGGATTCCCATTTTCTTCATGCTCTTGATGAACTTAATGTTCGTGGCGAGCTTGTGGAGGATCTTGTCGAGCTCGACGAGGAACTTGAGGAACTTGACGATGCACGCGAGCTTGAAATCTTTGTTCTTGAATTTCTTCTTGAAGTCCTTCTTCATGTTCACGAGCTTGTCAGCCTCAGTTAGCTACGGCTCGACTTGAATCTTGGAGGGCTTATTGCGCCTCAAGTGCTTGAGCTTCACAGAGTTGTTGTTCTTGGCGTTGTGCCTCAGCATCTTGTGCATCTTGGTGAAGACGCGCTCGCTCTTCCTCTTCATGTTGGTGTTGTTGTTTTCTTTCTCGTGCTAGCGCAAAAGCCTCTTGGGTTTGACGTTGTCGGAATTCTTGCGAGTTGGTGTCGCGTAGAGGATTGAGGCTTGCTTGATGATCGTTGCGCGAGGCACGGCGTAGAGTGTTTGATGTCGGTGTACTTGAGCCGGAGAGGGTGAAGTCGGAGTGTCGACTTGAACGGCTCCTTCTTGAAGAGGACGAAGTGGAAGAAGAGCGGTTGAGCAACAAAGCGCGAATCTCGTCCATCCTTGCGTCATTCTCTTGCTTGTGATCGTCGAGCTTGTGGTTGAAGTAGTCCCTTGTACGTTGCTCAGAGAGTCGCAAGTCAGCGGCGAGGTTGCCGATGGGTTCACTCATTGCTTGTTGCTCTTGATGCAAAGCACGTTGTGCACCCAAGAGGTGACTCTTGGTGACATAGGCGTTCATGTCGTCGCCGTGCTCAATGAAGAGTGGGTTGGTAGAAGTACTTGGCCTATCCATCATTCCAAGAGAAGAAGTGAGTGGTAGAAAGAGAAGAACGAATACCAAATGTACCTTGACCGAAGTTGAAAGTGGTTCAAAGATCACTCCAATGTGGACAAGGAAATAGCACAATTGGTACCAATTCTTGTCGGTTTCTCACACCTACACAAGTAAAAGCTTATGGTGGAGCTTGGTTAGGATGGTGGCACAAAATGTAATGCAATTGTAAGTGAGCTTTAATAATGTTGGAAAAGATTCTCAAGATTGCAATGTAACAAGTAGACCAAGCAATATAAGGTACACGGAAACACACACGCAAAAAGATAAGTGGGGTCGTGCAACCAAGGGTGAGCCAAAATGTGGAATCCACAAAAATTCTCTTGTTGCACAACACTAGAGAGACGCTAGCACGATTGCACAATAGGCGGATACAAAGACTTGTGCACAACCTACTAAGCAAAAATGCAACGACTTCTATCCCAAGTATGCTCTATGCAAGGTGTTTCTATGTGATGATCCAAGATGATCGAGTATGAAAATCTTAATGTTGTATGATGCTATGGTTCTTGCTTAAAAGCTCTTTGCTTATATTTCCTTTTTTCTTAAAAGCTTGTTTGGCTCTTTGATTTTGGAGCTCTTTTCTCATGCAATGCTTCACGAACCAAGATAGCAATTGTGTATGCGATGACAACCTTGTGACACAAGAGATGATACCAAGATATGCAACAATGATGTATGTATGCTATGGGAAGTATGATCACTAATGTGCACAAGTCTCGTTGCCGGCAATACTCAATGGCTAGTATCGATGGGTAAGCAATGCAAAGGAGTAAGGCTATGAAGGCTATCAATGTAATGGCAAGAATGATGTATCACTATATCAAGATGAGGTTAACATTCTTTGGTTCCTCGTCCGTAAGCAAGAACGGATGACGGTGATCCAATGGTCCAATACCAAGATGTAGTCGAGGTGGTCGTTGTTGATGACGCGTCCATGGAGAAGATGATCGGCGGTGATGTTGAAGTCGAACTGTACCTAAATAGCCGAAACACAGGTAGGACACGGTACCGCAACTCAAATTCTCAAAGCAAAATTGGACCAAAATTGTCGGAGGTGGAGTTGGTAAGCGGTGGTTGTGTATGTGGTATATGGTGGTGCTATGCGAAAGTGGTGGAGGTATGCGGAAGTATATGTGGGCACTGGAACAAAATTTGGTGGAAAACGGGCGGTGGAGAGGAAGTGGTGCTGCCAGGGGCCGGATGTCCGGGCTTGATGGCCAGATGTCCGGGGCACCAGATGTCTGGGCTTGTCGGGCCGGATGTCCGGGCTCTGGATCCGTGGATGGATTCGAAGATCATCGCGAGGAGAGGTCAAATCCGGGCAAAAATCGGAGAAATTTGTGGATGGAAATTGGGGAAAAGTGGATGGAAAGCTAGATCTACCTGCAACACACGAAATCCGCGGATCAAATCCAACAAAACTTCATCACACCAACAAATCACAAAAAAATTGGGGCTATTTTTGTGGGGAATTTTCGAATTAGGGACAAAAACAACAAAACTGCGCTAGCAACACAACGGGGAGGCTCTGAAATCATGATCAACGTGGCTCTTGATACCAAGATGATGTAGGGTAGGAACCCTAATCGGCCGATGTTTCACGAAAGGAGCGGATCCCGCGATGAACACGAAGAACACGAGGAGGGAAACGAGGGGAAAATCATGAGGGGAACACAAGAGAACAGTCAAACCAACAAGAATGATCACACATGCGCTAGATCCATGAACACAAAGGAAGATACAAGATCCATGATCAACTAGGGACGATACAAAGGTAGCTGGTCTTCTCCGAAAGGAGGTCTTAAGGTTCTTCCTGTAAAGGGGTCTTGAATCCGCTTGGGGGATCTTCTCCGTAGGAGGCGCAATCTTCGAGGAGAAGGTAAACCAAGTGGAGGTAAACCAAGTGGATGAGCAAAGCTCTCACACGAAATATGAGCTAATCCTTTGCTAACCCTACAAAGTAGGACGAGGTGGAGTATATATAGTCTACGGGGGCGAAGGGGTACATGGGCCTCGGCCCTTACACTATGTGCAGACAGGGGAGGCCGGACGCCCGGGCGTCGGGCCGGATGTCCAGGCGTTCACGGAGGGCCGGACGTCCGGGCTGTGGAGGCCGGATGTCCGGGCTGGTGAAGCTGGCCATGTCGCTCTCGGGAAGGTGGTGTCCGGATATCTGGGCTCGAGGCCAGATGTCCGGGCGATGGTCGGATGTCTGGGGCCTGTAGATGCGTGGCAGCTGGTAGGCTGTTGTGGTCGAAGTATCCAGCGGCCGGATGTCCGGGCTTGGGGCCGGATGTCCGGGTCCTGGAGCTGCCTTCTTCTTCTCTCGGTGTTCCTCTTCATCCGTGAACTTGGGGACTTGTACATCTTCATGTGCATCTTCAGGAGGGTCCTCTTGGTACCTTATCATGCACAACAACTTTGACTTAGGTAGTAGCCATGTCTCATGCATAGAAAGTGGAAGTTCAGAGAGGAGAGAGTTCACTTTATCTTCGATAGGCTTCGCTCGGGCTCTAGTCATTGGTCCAATTGGTGTCGTAGGGGACGTAGGTAGGTCCATGGGGATGACCTTGGGATGCTCCACATCAAACCCAATGCCATAGAGTCCAGCTTTTTTTCATTTCATACATCTTCATCCTGCATAATACCACAATAATATAGTGAGGATAATTACAGGTAATGATCGATCAATGAGCACTAAATCTAGCTTGAGACTTAAATTACAGAAAGAAAACACTTACAGACAATAGCAACTAACGAGAGATTTGTCGAGTGTATCATGATTGAATAACTGAAATAGTTCTGAATACTCAACGGACAGAGCTAGCTTATGGAAGTAATGCCCTTCCTTGACCTTCACCATGACGGACTCTCGATTGGAACTCTTGGTAATTTTCATGTACCAATCATGCAATTCATACATTATCGTTGGGAGGTTCTTGACCTCCTCGGGCTCGATCAAAGGTTGGCCGCGGACATATTTCTGTTTTATTTCCTCCTCTCTAAGCGGAGACATGGGATCGATCTCGAGGAGTTGTCCAACAATGATACCGAGCATTTCAGCCTGCATTATATGCTCCTCGGTTATTACCAGATTGCCCAGCTGGGGAATAGTTTTCCCACATATATATAGGGCGGCGGTACTCTCATGTGTTGTTGGCACAACAAGCGGGGGGATCGACTGCGCCGCCTGTTCTCCCAGATGGGGAACGGTTTTCCCGCATTTTTTGCCAGTTGCTTGGCTCGATCTCGAGCTCAACTCCTTCTGTAGTCATGCTCGATGTGCCTTCCTGATTTGGCGCTCATAGTCTGAGTCAACGGGCTTGGGAGTTGGTGGTATAGCCATACGAATGAAGTGGTCAATCTTTTCCTCAGGCACTTTCTCCCTTGGTGGCGGTGCCGGTTTTGGTCCAAAATGGGCGTCCACTTGGGCCTGCACTATGGTTGTGTTTTGCTCCTCAGTCATGTCGTAAGGCCTCTGAGGAAGAGGAGTGAGGCTTGGACCATATTTATATCGCTTGCCTTCGCCTATACCTCATGTACTACCTCGACTCGTAGCGCTACGCACCATAGCTGCGGCGGCTCTCCTCTGTGATTGCTGAGGCGGCGGAGACGGTTGACGTGGCTGAGTTGGAGCGGGAGGAGTGGCCTGACGCTGTGTCTGACTTGGAGGAGGAGGAGTGGCCTGACGCGTTGGTGGACTTGGAGGAGTGGGAGTCTGCTGATGTGGTGGCGAACTTCGAGGAGGAGTCTATTGACGCTGTGCCGAACTTGAAGCAGGAGGAGTGGCCTGACGTTTTGCCGGACTTGGAGGAGGAGGAGTGGCCTGACGCTTTGCCGGACTTGGAGGAGGAGTGGCCTGACGCGGTGGCGGACTTGGAGGAGCGGGGGTCTGCTGACGTGGTGGCGGACTTCGAGGAGGGGTCGACTGACACGGTGTCGGTGGCCTTGGAAAGATGATGCAATCCTTTCTCCATAGGATGATATGATGTTTGGCCTCTCCCAGTGTGTGATCCTCCTCACCTCTAGGAATGTCAAGCTCTAGGCCAGAATATTGGTCCACCACTTCATCAACCTGGACACGAGCATAGCCGGCTGGAATCGGGTTGCAATGGAAGGCTGCATCGGGGGAATTTGTAAAGCAATGGCGTCCGCCACCTTCATGGATATGTTCTTCATTTTGAAGTGTAGCTCACAGTTAGTGCTCTCCATGATGTCATCCACAGGGTATCTATCCAGCAGTGCATCGCCCGGGGCGGAACCAACGCTGCTTCTCAGCATGAATAGGACGGTGCTATCCAATGTTGGATCATCCGCTAGCTGTTGCCGCTGCTGAGACCCCCTTTCCTGGCTAAGTGAGTCGATCTGCTGTTGTTGCCGCTGGAATTTGAGTGCCAAGTCCGCGTGTGCTGATTCTAGGCCTTGAAGGCGTTCTGCTTCCTGCTTCCTCTGCTCCTCCTCCAACTTCCTCTTCTTCTCCTCCTCCATCTTCCTTCTTGCACGGGTTCTGTAGTCGGCGTTCCAGTCCGAAAAGCCCTCATACCACAGAACAACGCCCTTGCCTTGTGTTCTTCCCGGGTGTTCAGGATTTCCCAGGGCATGCGTAAGCTTGTCATTCTCTCTGTTGGGCGTGAACACCCCCGTTCGAGCATCTTCTATTGCTTGAAGTAACTTATCTTTGCCTCCTTCTAGACTTGCCTTCTTCAAAACCAGGCATATCTTCGGGTCCAACGCCCCCCATGCGCATAGAACCAATTTCTGCAACTGGGGGGCAGCTCCTAGTAACTGGATCGGCCCCTGCATCCAGCATCTCTTGCTCAGACTTATCCCACTTAGGCATTGCCACCGCGTAGCCACCTGGCCCTAGCCTATGGAACTGCGTCTTTTTGTGGCATTGGCCTTGTTTTTTCTCGACTGTTGCTTAGATAATTTTGATTCCTTGAATTTGACAAAAGCGGGCCAGTGTTCTCTTTGCTTCTCCAGTGTTCCCTTGAATTCTGGAGTCTTCCTTCCTCCTTCGACGTAGTTGGCCCATACAGTTTTCTTGTGGGTGTTGAATGCAATTGCCATCTTCCTAAGAACAGCGTCCTTGACTTTCTGCACATTTGCATCAGTGAAATGATCTGGTAGGGTGAAATGTTCCATGAGAGATTCCCAAAGCGTTTTTTTGCTCTGTCGTCGACCCAAGTAATATCTAGATGTTTATTTTTTGGCTCTTTCCATTCTTGAATGGAGATCGGGAGTTGGTCCTTCACAAGAACTCCGCACTGATGAATGAACTTGTTCGCAATGTTCTTAGGCGTGATTGGTTCGCCATTAGGTTTGATGGCATCGATGTTCTAATTTACACCGTCCTTCAACTTTTTGCTCGGGCCTTGCTTTGTCCTGCTGTCTGTAGAAGTAGATTTGCTCGATCCGGAGGGCTGGAAGAAGAAAGATCGATTCGTTAATATATCTTCAAATCAAAAAACATGTGATGATCACCAGATGCCTGCTTATATAAATATACCTCGCCGGTCTTTGTTATTTCAAGATCAACATTGTCTGCGTCATCATAATCATAATCATAGTTCATGACTTCATCAATTCGGTCATCGAGATCGAATATCTTATCATCACCCTCCCCGGTATTGTTCAGATATTCGTAGCCGTCATAATCTTCATTCTGATCATCTGGCCCGTGAGGGCTGCGTATGATCTCAAACATGGCCTCTTCTCCCTCTCTGCCGGTATTGTCCGCCATAGCTTTTATTTAACTAATATAGAAGAAATATAAAACAATTTAGTATTCAAATTACAATGATGGATGTAATCAATAAGGAAAAACTGAATCATAGTACATAATATGCATCGTCTCGAATAATGTATAATCTCGAATACATCGTCTCGAATAATATATAATCTTGAATACATCGTCTCTAATAATATATATAATCTTGAATACATCATCTCGAATATTATATATTGAATACATCACTAGCTAGCTAGCTAATAAGGATCGAATACTACAGAAGAATCTAGGCCACTCGTGGTTCCTGAGGCGAGGGCGGTGGACACCCAAAGAGAAGGAACCATCACAGGATCATATCTTCAGTCATCTGCCCAAAGAATCTGCCAGGTATTGGAGAACCTGACGTCCATAGCAGCCATGTAGCGACGGACGTGCTCGTCCTCCTCCCTGACACGGCGACGCACCACCTCCGGCGGGGTCGGCTCCCTCTGCATCGAATGTGGACCACGCAAACGCCACCAAACGAGATCAGGGTCGACGACGGGACCCGGGGCCGGGTTCCTCACCAAGCGGCGCCCCCCTGAAGGTAGCACCTCCCAGTGCCAGCCTAGTAGAGCCCAGTCTCGGACATGGGTCCTCTGAAGCAGGACATCGTCGCGAACCAGTCGACAGCGAGGATGTGGGTCGGGCATCGTCGAAAACAAATACTATATGCAAATGTAACATTTTTTAAATTATTGGATTGTGTCTTATATTCAAATTCTAAATTTCTATAACTAAAATTATAAGAAACTAAAAAAACATCGATCATCGTCTAACAATTTAAAATTCATCTAATTCATCTATCTAGAACTAACATTTCTAAAATTTCTAACATTTCTAACATTTCTATATACTATTTGAAATTGATCTAATATAATTAATTAATCCATCTAAAACTTTGTACGAAAAACAAAAAAACAGAAGAAGAAAAACTAAACACTAAAAACAGAAAAAAAAAATTGTGTGTGTGTGTGCGCGCGTGTGTAGTGTGTGTGTGCGCGCGCGCGTGTAGTGTGTGTGTGCGCGCGCGGCCGGTGGCGGTGGTGGCGCGGTGGATTGGAGGGAGGAGAGGACGGGGGAGGGGCTCACAGTGCGCGCGGGCGAGGTCGAGGCGACGGGGACGGCGACGGCGTGGGACGGGGCGGCGGCGCGACGGGGACGGCGACGTGCGGCGACGGGGACGGGGATGGCGACGGCGCGGGGATGGCGAGGGCGCGGGATGGGGCGGCGGCGCGACGGGGACGGCGACGGCGCGGGACGGCGCGACGGGGGCGGCGACGGCGCGGGACGGGGACGGTGACGGTGCGGGATGGGGCGGCGGCAGAGAGAAGTGGGAGATGAGAAACTAAAATTTTTGAAGTGTTTTCTTATATAGGAGGCACCTTTAGTACCGGTTGGAGCCACGACCCGGTACTAAAGTGGGTGCGCTGCCAGACGAGGGGCGCAAAGTTTAGTCCCACCTGCCCAGCGAAGGGCAGCCGCACTTGTTTTGTAAACCCAGCCGCGGCCGCTCCTTCGAGCTCCTCTCCAAAGCAGGCCTTCTGGGCCTACCTACTTTGTGCTGCCCTGTGGGCCAACTGAGCCTTGCGGGCCTGCATCCTGGCCCAACAACAGGTTGGGTTTCTAGTCGTATGCAGGCCGTTGTGGCCCAGTAGGCGGGCTTTTTATTTTTCTTTTTTTCCTTTTTTGCTTTATTTATTTTCTTTCATTTATTTCTGAGTTGTTTTTTGCTGTACTTAGAGTTTCTTTGTGAATATTTTTTCTTTAGGTACAAACAATTACAAACTTTCTTTTAGTGCCGGTAGTTTTTAAATTTGAATAGTTTAAATTTTGAATTATTTGAAATTTGTGTGAATCACTAGTTTGTGAATAACTTAACTTTAAAAATGGATTTTTCAGTGATTCTTTTTTCTTATGTTTAATATTAGTGTGTTTGATCATTATATTCAATTTGGTGTTGCTTAGGTTATTTAAAAAATGCAGTTCCTTTGTAACAGATGAGTTTTCGTCCGAAACCCTGATACTTCGAAAGAGATTGTTCATTTTGTACACGAAGTACATCCAGTTTTTGCCGTAACCCTCACTACTTTTTTGCACATGCTATGTGGGTGAAATTATGATACCATGCCAACTTTCAACCTTTTCGGAGTTCATTTGAAGTGTTTTTCAATTTCAGGGTCATTTAGCTGAAAAAATCAGTAAATGCATGAAAGAATTTGTTTGCAAATAAAATTTCTTCGCGTTTCAAATGCCAAAACACATAACTACCTTAACTATTACAGAGATTCCCTCTTGGGTGTGAAACACAGAAGAAAGTGATGATAGTGAAGCCGATCACATCCCAGATCTTTGGATGTGAAACTTTTTCTTCGCGTGTGTCCCTTTGCGCTGTAACCATGGAAAATCTTCATCATTTAACTCGATACTCGGGTCAATATTCACTGTGAATGGAGCAATTTCATCAAACTTTTCATAATCTTCTCACATGTATGTCTTGTCATCCACTTCGATGATGTTTCTCTTTCCAAAAAGAACTATGTGGCGCTTTGGCTCATCGTATGATGCATTCGCTTCCTTATCTTTTCTTTTTCTCGGCTTGGTAGACATGTCCTTCACATAGAAAACCTGTGCCACATCATTGGCTAGGACGAATGGTTCGTCTGCATACACAAGATTGTTGAGATCCACTGTTGTCATTCCGTACTGCGGGTCTTCTGTTACCCTGCCTCGTGTCATATTGACCCATTTGCACCAAAGCAAAGGGACCTTCAAACCAAGTCCATAGTCAAGTTCCCATATGTCCTCTATGTAACCATAATATGTTTCCTTTCCCGTCTTGGTTGCTGCATCAAAGCGGACACCACTGTTTTGGTTGGTGCTCTTCTTATCTTGGGCGATCATGTAAAATGTATTCCCATTTATCTCGTACCCTTTGAAAGTCATTATATTCGAAGATGGTAACTAGGACAGCAAGTACAGGTCATCTTCAATAGAGGCGTCATGCATGGCACGTGTCTGCAACCAGCCGGCAAAAGTCCCCATTTGTTCATGTGTAATCTAGTCATCAGACCGCTCGGGTGTTTGGAGCGTAGAAAATTCTTGTGTTTGTCCATATACGGATCCACCAAGGCGGAATTCTGTAGAACTGTGTAGTGTGCTTACGTGAGAGAATGTTCGTCCATACATATTATTTGATTCCCTCCTAGCGTGCCTTTTCCATCCAGTTTGCCCTTATGCCGCGATTTAGGAACACTAATCGGCTTAAGGTCAGGAATAAAGTTAATAGAAAACTCAATGACCTCCTCATTTTCATGGCCCTTGGAGATGCTTCCTTCTGGCCTAGCACGATTATGAACATATTTCTTTAAGACTCCCATGAACCTCTCAAAGGGGAACATAGTGTGTAGAAATACAGGACCCAAAACGTTAATCTATTCGCATAGGTGAACTAGGACGTACGTCATGATGTTGAAGAAGGATGGTGGGAACACCAACTCGAAACTGACAAGACATTGCACCAAATCATTCTCTAACCTTGGTATGATTTCTGGATCGATTACCTTCTGAGAGAGTGCATTGAGGAATGCACATAGCTTCACAATGGCTAATCGAACGTTTTCTGGTAGAAGCCCCCTCAATGCAACCGGAAGCAGTTGCGTCATAATCACGTGGTAGTCATGAGACTTTAGGTTCTAAAACTTTTTCTCTGCCATATTTATTATTCCCTTTATATTCGACGAGAAGCCAGATGGTACCTTAATACTGAGCAGGCATTCAAAGAAGATTTCCTTCTCTTCTTTGGTAAGAGCGTAGCTGGCATGACCCTAATGTATGCCGTCTTTTCTGTGCATACGTTGCTGGTCCTCTCGTGCCTCAGGTGTATCTTTTGTCTTCCCATACACTCCCAAGAAGCCAAGCAGGGTCACGCAAAGATTCTTCGTCACGTGCATCGCGTCGATTGTAGAGCGGACCTCTAGGTCTTTCCAATAGGGCAGGTCCCAAAATATAGATTTCTTCTTCCACATGGGTGCGCGTCCGTCAGCGTCATTCGGAACAGGTTGTCCGCCAGGACCCTTTCCAAAGACTACCTTCAAATCCTTGGCCATATCATGTACATCAGCACCAGTACGGTGGCGAGGCTTCGTCCGATGATCCGCCTGACCTTTGAAATGCTTGCCTTTCTTTCTTACGGTATGCCTGCTCGGAATAAATCGACGATGTCCCAGGTACACATTCTTCCTACAATTACCCAAATATATACTATTGGTATCATCCAAGCAGTGTGTGCATGCGCGGTATCCCTTGTTTGTCTGTCCTGAAAGGTTACTGAGAGCAGGCCAATCATTGATGGTCATGAACAGCAACGCCTTTAGGTCAAATTCTTTCCCCATGTGCTCATACCACGCACGTACACCTATTCCATTCCATAGCTATAAGAGTTCTTCAACTAATGGCCTTAGGTACACATCAATGTCGTTGTCGGGTTGCTTAGGGCCTTGGATGAGCACTAGCATCATAATGAACTTCCGCTTCATGCACAACCAAGGAGGAAGGTTATACAAACATAGAGTCACAGGCCAGGTGCTATGGTTGCTGCTCTGCTCCCCAAAAGGATTAATGCCATCTGCGCTTAGACCAAACCATACGTTCCTTGCGTCACTTGCAAACTCCTTCATGTACTTTCTCTCAATTTTTCTCCACCGCAACCCGTCAGCGGGTACTCTCAACTTTCCGTCTTTCTTATGGCCTTCTTTGTGCCATCGCATCGCCTTGGCATGCTCTTTGTTTTGGAACAAACGTTTCAACCGTGGTATTATAGGAGCATGCCACATCACCTTGGCAGGAATCTTCTTCCTGGGGTGCTCGCCCTCGACATCACCAGGGTCATCGCGGCTGATCTTATAGCGCAATGCACCGCATACTGGGCAAGCGTTCAAATCCTCATACTCACCGTGGTAGAGGATGTAGTCATTAGGGCATGCATGTATCTTCTGCACCTCTAACCCTAGAGGGCAGACAGCCTTCTTTGCTTCGTACGTACTCTCGGGCAATTCGTTGTCCTTTAGAAGCATATTCTTTATCATTACCAGCAACTTTCCAAATCCCTTGTCATATACACCATTCTCTGTCTTCCATTGCAGCAATTCCAGTGTGGTGCCCAACTTTTTCTTGTCAGCTTCGCAATTCGGGTACAACAATTTCTTGTGATCCTCTAACATGTGCTACAACTTCTTCTTCTCCAAATCACTTGCACAGTTTCTCTTTGCATCGGCAATGGCCCGACCTAGATCATCAGTGGGCTCATCTGATGCCTCTTCTTCAGCTTCTTCCCGCATTGCCGGCTCAGCTTCTTCCCCCATTGTTGTATCATCGTATTTAGGGAACCGATGGCCAGGATAGCTGTCGTCGTCCTCTTCTTCTTCATTGTCTTCCATCATAACCCCTCTTTCTCCGTGCTTGGTCCAAACATTATAGTGGGGCGTGAAACTGGACTCAAACAGGTGGACTGAATGGTTCTTGACTTAGAGTAATTGTGATCATTCTTACAGCTAGCACATGGACAAGGCATAAAACCATCCGCCCGCTTGTTTGCTCAGCCGCAAGCAGAAAAGTTTGCACGCCATTAATGAACTTAGGAGAGCATCGGTCATCGTACATCCATTGTCGGCTCATCTTCATTACACAACACCGAAAAGACCAAATTAATACAAGTTCATACATAAAGTTCATACAACACTTAAATGCAACAAACAAATAACTCTCTAGCTAAAGCATTTAAATGCAACAACAAATGTGATCAAGATCGCAACTAAGGTAACAATTGATCCAACAGCATAATGATACCAAGCCTCACTATGAATGGCATATTTTCTAATCTTTCTAATCTTCAAGTGCATTTTCTCCATCTTGATCTTGTGATCATCGATGACATCGGCAACATGCAACTCCAATTCCATCTTCTCCCCCTCAATTATTTTCAATTTTTCTTTCAAATACGCGTTTTCTCTTTCAACTAAATTTAACCTCTCGACAATAGGGTCGATTGGAATTTCCGATTCACATACCTCCTACATAAAAATATCTATGTCAACTTGATGGGCATAATTTGTCATAAACACGAAATGCAACAAATAGTTTTAAAAGAGAATGTACCACATCCGAATCATAACAAGGACGAGGGCCGACGGGGACGGATATCAAAACCATGGCACTATGTATAACAAACAACGTATGGGTAAGATAATTATACGAGTAACTATATATCCAAATCACACAAACATCAATTTTTTATATAAAAAATTCATGAACAAGAGGCTCACCACAAAGTGGTGCCGACGACGGGACGGTGCGGGCGATCGACGATGGTTACGACGGAGATTTAGAAGGCACTAAGTAAACCACACCTACATATGCAAACTAAGTGTTATTTTGACCTCAAATTTCATATAAATCAAATACTACCACATATAATTCCTCCCAAATTACTAAAACCCACAAATTAATCACTATATAAACCATTGCAAGAGCTAATCTAGCAATGAGAGATGAAAGGACAAAGTTGCTAACCTTTGTGATCATTTGAATGGATAGGGGCCTTCAAATCTTGACAAAATTTGGGCAAAATTTGTGATGAGCTCGAGAGGAAGGGAAGACCAGAAGAGAGGGGAAAGGGGGAAGAAGCGAACTCAGGTGGATGAAGGGTTTATATAGGGCGACCTTTAGTACCGGTTCGTGGCACGAACCGGTACTAAAGGTGCTGGTGGGGCTCCGGACTGACAACATCCTGCCAACACTCTCATTAGTACCGGTTCATGGCACGAACCAGTACTAATGAGAGCGGCCCGGCTAGCCGTTGGAACCGGCACTAATGGACACATTAGTGCCGGCTCAAATTCAAACCGGCACTGATGAGCTGAACATTTGACCCTTTTTCTACTAGTGGCTATAACAATCATGCATAATAAAAGTTCAGAAAAGACTCCATTACTTATCATAAATATTCAGATCATAAACTCATAATTCATCGGATCCCAATAGACACACCATAAAAGAAGATTACATTGGATAGAAGTCAAAGAACATCGAGAAGAACATTGTATTGAAGATCAAAGAGAGGAGAGAGAGAGAGAGAGAGAGATCTAGCTACTAGCTATGGACCCATACGTATGTGGTGAACTACTCACGCATCATCTTAAGGCAGCAAGGATGATGTAGAAGCTCTTCGCGATCGATTCCCTCCTCCAGCAGAGTACCAGAAAAGGCCTCCAGATGAGATCGTAGAAGAATAGAAATTTGCGGTAGCGGAAAAAGTGTTTCAGGTGGCTCTCTGTTGGTTTCCTGATATTAGAGAATTTATTATAATGGTGGAATTAGGTCAAACGAAGCCAAAAAGGGCCCACAAAGGCAACAGGGCGCGTCATGTTGCCTTGACGTCTCCTCGCTTGTCGTCTGGTCTCCTCTCGAAGCTCCTAGGGTCTCTTTTGTCCAAAAAAGGTTAAAAAGTTTCGTAGCATTTGGACTCTCTTTGGTACTGATTTTCTGGAAAACAAAAAATAAGCAAAAAACAACAACTGACACTACGCATTGGGTTAATAGATTAGTCCCAAAAATAATATAGAATAGCACAAAAAGTCATATAAAATATCTAAGATTGATACTATAATAGCATGGAACAATAAAAAGTTATAGATATGTTGGAGATGTATCAGGTAACATAGCGTGTCCCCAGGGCACGCCCTGTTGCCTTGCCGTCTCTAGGGGTGAGCATTGTTAAACCGAAAACCGAAAAACCAAACCCAATCGAACCGTATTAATCGATTTGTCGATTAATTCACGATTTTTGATTCGGTGGGATATTTTAAGATTTTTCGGTGTTTGGTTTGTGTTCGGTTTTTAGTCCCCAGAAACCGAATAAACCGAAAAACCCGACATGTAGAATATCCCGTGTGATACCTTGTTTCCGAAAGTGCACCAGGGCCCATTTGCCTATCGACCCAACCTAGCAGTAACAAGTAATCGCCCCACGACTCCGACCCTCCCACTTCCCACGTTGGTAAACCTAGTCGTCAACTGTCACTCCATTATGCGGAGTTCTCTCCAAAAAATAAATTAAGTGGCGGCCTCTCCAGCCATTGGCGAACAACTCAACATCCAGCCTGACTCCGGCGAGCTAGCAATCATCGGCCTGTCCTTGTTGATTATGGCGGACGTCCGGCTAGCCGCTTAGATCACAGGTACTTTGGCAACTGCTCTGTGTTTCTAGTCTCTCAATCTTACTAGTACTCCTACGTAAGACCATGCTAACATGACTAGAGCAGCTTAGTTTAGAGGCATCACATGTATTTATCGGTACATAATACATTTCACGTTCCATGTGATTTTTCCACTTAATTATGTCCACTGGTTTGCTTGATCGAATAAACCATTGATTGATGCTAAGGTTGTTAGCTCTTGCGGTTATTTTATGCATCTATACAATGCAAATCAGTGCTCATGAGTCATTACACTTATACCAGCGAGTGCATGTATTTTGGTTTTTCGGTTAACCGAATAAACAGAACCAATATATTATGGTTAATATGGTTCGGTTTCTAAATTTTGTGTGATTATTACGGTTTCCATTTCTTCAAAATTGAAATTATTATAAACCGAATAAAACAAACCATATTAGCCATATAAACCGAACGCCCAGCCCTAGCCGTCTCCTCGATTGCCGTCTGGTCTCCCCCCGAAACTTCTAGGGTCTCTTTTGTTCAGAAAAAAAACGTCAACAAGTTTTGTAGCATTTGGACTCCGTTTAGTACTGATTTTCTGGAAAACCAAAAATAAGTAGAGAACATCAACCGACACTAGACACTGGGTTTATAGGTTAGTCTCCAAAAATGATATAAAATAGCACAAGAAGTCATACAAAGTATCTAACATTGATAACATAATAGCATGACATAAAAAAAATTATAGATACGTCTTCAACGGATCTATAATTTTTTGGGTGACAGATGCAAGAGAGAAAATGGATGCACACACAGATGGATGGATGGATGGATGCGTGGACCCGGAAGGGTTTTTGGGTGGGCTGGGGTTTTGGAATTCTACGTGGCTATTGTCCAAACTCTGATAAAGCCTCCAAAATTGTTTCGTTTTTTTTCACCGAAAAGAGTGTCCGCATCGGTATACATGTCTGTGTTTTTTAGGAAAGGCCATCATGGCTAGCTTTATTGATTAATCAGTAGAGATACATCATCTACAAGTTTGCTCACTAGACAATATGAAGGCTCGTCAGTCCAACTAGAAGAAACTTTATTACAATAACTAAACCTAGATAGCACATGCGCTGCTTGATTTTATGATCGAAAGTAATGCTTAAACTTGACCTTTCCAATCAAGGTAGAGATGTCCACACATTCCGGGAATATCGCCGCCGCTGCGTCCCACCAAGTACTCTGACCGGAACAACAGTTGATCACCGTTAGCGAGTCGGATTCCGCTTCAACCTGCTAGAACCCTAGGCTATTTGCCAAGTTTAGTCCGTCTCTCATTGCCATTGCCTCTGATGACATTACGTCCACTGCATAGGGGATAAACTTACATTGAGCTGCAAGGAAAACACCTCATTCATCTCTAATAATTGCTGCCGTAGCTCCAACTCCTTCGTCCGCAAAAAAGGCCGCGTCCACATTAAGTTTGACAAACTTTGGGTTTGGCTTCAACCATCTTGCCTCCTCTGTCACAACTATATTCGCCATGGCTCGCTGATAGTTGCTTGTAATCGCTAAGACCGAGAAAGGCCATCTTACCAGTGGCGGGCAACTCTCATTATGTGTTATAAGGCGGCGTGTCCATCAGAGATACCAACATCCCACCACTATGACCTATTTAATCTTCAATGTCGGCATCTCTACTCCTAATGGAGCAGTTGTTAGTCTCCGTTCCGGGTCTTTTTTCGTCCCACCTCCCACTTTCGCTGGGTTTTTTCGTAGATTTTTTCGTCCCCTCTCCCACTTCATCGGTTTATTTTCGCGTCACCCTCTCACACAATGAAAGAAATCTGAACATATCAGAATTTTCCATGCTGGAGCAAATTATTTAGTAATGTAGAATCAATCACGATCGATCTCTAAAGACCAAATCTAAATTAATTAACATTACCTTAAATCGCTCAATCACATTAATTAGAAAACAAATAATTGATTTTAAGAAAAATTGCTCAATCACATTAATCTCTAGTACCTAAAAGAAACGTAAGGTTCCCTCTCCCCCTCTTACGTCATCACATCTTTAGTCAATCCCCTCCTCGTACGACCGTTACCCCTTCACCGATTTTCCTGCCTCCCTCCACCAGTTTTAGCTGGTTTTCTCATCTGGCAAGACAAAACCAACCTCTATTTGGTAATATGGCCAGACAAACCCAACCTTTATTTGGTAACACAATGAATTCTATGGTGATTGATTTCTTCTTTGGTAACCCAGATTAACTGACGGATGGTAATCAATCTTCAAATACCAAAACCAAACGATACAAGGCAACAAAAACCAATTCACGTATCGCAATCAGATTCTTCTTTAGTAGCCTAGCTTAGCTCACGGACGGTAACCAATCTCCAAACAAAGGAAACAATTAACCTCTACATCACCGTCGTTTACCTCTTGCCAATGCCAAATTCATACTATGCATATATCACCTACGCGACATGGTGTTGGTCTAGATCCCTATGACGTGATGTTGGCATCATGCCACAACACCACGCTGTCCTGAGCACCCATTTTGTTTCGCCCACGATCGAGCGATCCGACTCCCGATCCACAATCCAACCGGAGAAACCCTATCCCCTCCCCCATCTCACGTATTCTCCTGTGGCAGCATGAAAGGTCGAGCGGCGTCGGGGCAGCAACGCGACGTTCTTATGGTGCATCAGAGGCCAGACATGAGGTACCTGATACGTCTCCGTCGTATCTATAATTTTTTATTGTTCCATGCCAATATTGTACAACTTTCATATACTTTTGGCAACTTTTTATACTATTTTTGGGACTAACATATTGATCCAGTGCCCAGTGCCAGTTCTTGTTTGTTGCATGTTTTTTTGTTTCGCAGAAAATCCATATCAAACGGAGTCCAAACGGGATAAAAACGGACGGAGATTTTTTTTGGAATATATGTGATTTTTGGGAAGTGAAATCAACGCGAGACGATGCTCGAGGGGCCCACGAGGCAGGGGGCGCTCCCCTAACCCTCGTGGCCACCCCGTAAGGCGGTTGATGCACTTCTTTCACCGCAAGAAAGCTAATATCCAGATAGAGATCGTGTTAAAATTTCAGCCCAATCGGAGTTACGGATCTCCGGGAATATAAGAAACGGTGAAAGGGAAGAATCTGAGAACGCATAAACAGAGAGAGACACAGAGACAGATCCAATCTCGGAGGGGCTCTTGCCCCTCCCATGCCATGGAGACCATGGACCAGAGGGGAAACCCTTCTCCCATCTAGGGAGGAGGTCAAGGAAGAATAAGTAGGAGGGGGCACTCTCCCCCTCGCTTCCGGTGGCACCAGAGTGCCACCGGGGGGCCATCATCATCACCGCAATCTTCACCAACAACTTCACCGCCATCATCACCAACTCTTCCCCCCTCTATGCAGCAGTGTAACCTCTCTCTTACCCGCTGTAATCTCTACTTAAACATGGTGCTCAACACTATATATTATTTCCCAATGATGTATGGCTATCCTATGATGTTTGAGTAGATCCGTTTTGTCCTATGGGCTATTTGATGATTGTGATTGGTTTGAGTTGCATGTTTTATTATTGGTGCTGTCCTATGGTGCTCTCCGTGTCGCGCAAGCATGAGGGATTCCCGCTGTAGGGTGTTGCAATACGTTCATGATTCGCTTATAGTGGGTTGCGTGAGTGACTGAAACACAAACCCGAGTAAGGGGGTTGTTGCATATGGGATAAAGAGGACTTGATGCTTTAATGCTATGGTTGGGTTTTACCTTAATGATCTTTAGTAGTTGCAGATGCTTGCTAGAGTTTTAATCATAAGTGCATATGATCCAAGTAGAGAAAGTATGTTAGCTTATGCCTCTCCCTCATATGAAATTGCAATAATGATTACCGGTCTAGTTATCGATTGCCTAGGGACAAATAACTTTCTCGTAACAAAAAGCTCTTTACTAAAACTAACTTAGTTATGTCTTTATCTAAACAGCCCCTACTTTTTATTTACGCAATCTTTATTATCTTGCAAATCTATCCAACAACACCTACAAGGTACTTCTAGTTTCATACTTGTTCTAGGTAAAGCGAACATCAAGCGTGCGTAGAGTTGTATCGGTGGTCGATAGAACTTGAGGGAATATTTGTTCTGCCTTTAGCTCCTCGTTGGGTTCGACACTCTTACTTATCGAAAACTGTTGCGATCCCCTATACTTGTAGGTTATCAGTACCCATTCATCCTCTCTTCCTAAGCCTACGTCATCTCTCTCCTCTTGGACATCTCTCTTGGAATGGCGCCCGGCAGCGATGACACATGAACGCGGAGTGGCTCGTCGAGTTGCATGGGGCCCACAACTGCGCCCGGTGGCAACGACGCATGAACACAGATCGCGACGTCGACGTGCGTGGTGTGCTGAATTGGCGCGGCGGCGGCGGTGGTCGAAGGACGTGCTTGCTTAAGGTCGGTCAGCCTTTATGTTGTAGGGGGCAGTGCACAGGTCGGTGTGCCGAGGTGGTGGGGAGGCGATCGACAGACGACATGTGTGTCTGAGCCCTAAGGTTGCGGGGCTGCGATGCCTATGTTCGCTAGGATCTCACACGACAATAACCTGGGGAGGTCATCCAGCTTCAGCGTGCATCAAAACGACCATTGCTAGCTAGCATGTGTGGCTTGTATCAGTAGAGCTCGGAGCGAGGGAGAGGGACGTATACGTCCACTCCCATGGGAAGATGAGTGCGAAGAGGAGGTTCTGTCTATGGTTTTCTCTACTATCAAAGTGGCTAGGTTGTCATATCCTCTACGACTCCACCTCGCCTACACATGCACCACATTCTAATCAGTTGTTAAAGACTCAAAGGTGACTGAACCATTGCTTTGATATTCCTTGATTTCCGCTATGAACTAATACTAAGAAAATTGGTCATACATGCTCCTTGCAAGTCACATCAACTCATGTTTTAATTCTTTCTGGAACGAGCTGCAACACATGGGTAAGATGAAGATTAGAGAAGGCAATTAAGGTGGGAGAGGATACCATGAGGATTGAGAAGGCAGGCAAGAGGATGTCTACATTCAACATGTCATCATGTTGAAGCTGAGTTTGTATGGTTGTAGATTTTAATCCTTGTACGGGTGGTGTTCTTTAAGTTTCATTTGGCTTTGCCGTCAACAAGTCTATACTTTCATCATCTTCTACATCAAGTATAGTGGTTAATTGTTTTGGACAACTCTGCATTTTTTCCTCAAAATTACTTCACCGCATTTTGTGGGCATCAAAAGTAACAGTACAGTACTTGGTAAAAGTTGGTCCTATAATATTCAGTCACATGCTTGCGATATTTAGTAGGTCTTTGTATTTATATGATAGTATTTTTAAAGATGAAACTTCTATAGCAAATAGTCTGTACAATTTGTTCATACATACATGGATGGAACATCATCTCTTTTCATATGTTGCTCCTGTGAAGAATAAATATACTACTCCCTCTGTAAATAAATATACAGGGGTAGAACTTTTTGTGGGTTAAAAATAAATATACTACTTGTAGTCTTCTGATTCTATTAATTCATTTCTACTACACATAAGGCCTTTCCATATGTTCACTCAATATCTTCTTTTTGTCACACGAGCAGTTTCTAAATTTTACAAAGGTGCACCGAAACATATAGGTCATTGGCTAATTGCTATCATTTGGTGGTAGCAAGTTCAAGTAATAGTTTGAACACATTCAAGAAATAGTATAAATAATGCATCTTATGTATAATTTAGATATATTGTTTGTCATGGAGCTGTGGCTGGCCGATTTACATGAAATTAAATCCCTCCATTGTAGTGGCAAATATAATACCCATCATCCATATTGTTATACATTAGCGCGAATAAGGTGGATGTCAAATATGAGAAAGTGGCAATCTAAAAAAGAGCAAATTCTGAGAATTAGTATTTGTATAATTGGGTCTCAAATTAATTGATGTAGGGAACTGAAGGGTCTTGAGAATTCGGTTGCACTAGGTAGGAAATAACATAGATGGATTATGGTCCCACACCCAATAAAAAATGGATGTGTGTGTGAGAGAGGGAGAGAGGGAGGGAGAGGGGTAGTGAGAGGGAGAGGGAGAGGGAGAGAGTGTGTGTGTGAGGATTTGATGGTAAAAAAGATCGCCAGTCATTTGATATGTATACTAAATGTATTATTAACATGATTAATATTTAACTCTTAAAGTTAGTGTGGCCCCGTTGCAACGCACGGGCAATTAGCTAGTTAGAGGTAGTTAAAGGTCGCCAATGTCATTTGTTAACTTTTTTCCTCGAGATCTATAGATAGTTGAAAGGCAAACTCTGAAGCAGCCAAAAATGCCCAAAGCACGACCAACAGCTTGGTTGGCACCTCCGGAGGGTCTTGCGAAGGTTAATGTTGATGCAGCGGTCTTTGTAGAAGGAAGTTTCAGAGCTGTGGCGGCAGTCTATCGGGATCAGAGAGGAATTTTTTTTGGGCTCCAACTGTCACTTTCAGACACATAATTGATTCTAACACGCTGGAAGCATTGGGAGTACGTGAAGGGCAATCTTTAGCTGATGATCTTTACGTGAATCGAATTCATATTGCTTCAGATAGCAAGATGGTGGTGAATGACATCAAGGTGAACTCGGCAGCAGGGTATGGAGCCATTCTACATGAAATAAAAGACCAGTCTAGGAATTTATTTTGTTGTAATATAGTTCATGAGTTTAGAATCTTGAATTTCGAGGCTCACACTCTCGCTAGGCATGCTTTAGGACTCGGTTTTGGTCGCCATGTTTGGTTAGGCCGACAGGGGGAGCTTCCCTTTCCTGTAAACATTTTGGAGATTGAATAAAGCTAAGCGGGATTGTCTCAAAAAAGCTAGTTAGAGGTAGTGGCGTTTGATCAATAGACAAAATATACTCCATAATGACCGACCTAGATCTATCAACATTTGTTGTTGTGTTGATAAAATCTGCCAATGCAAGACGGTTCCACATGTCTGTGTTAGATGGGTACTAGAAGCATACGCGCGCCTTGCCGCGCCGCTTTCTTTTCATCGCTGAGAGATTTATAGGCAACAAAACTGGTGTCGGTCATTGGCAGTGTCATTGGTTGTAGTAGTATTGAAGCAGTCTCAAGCATCTTAAAGTTGTTTCATATAATCTCACAACAGCCATGAAGCAGTCTTGCTGAATAATTAGAGCGAGAAGTAGAGCAGTCTTGAAGCTATTCCATATAATCTCACTTCAGTTCTGTGGTTGCGGTACTATATGCCTTACGTATTCTTCTTCCTCCTTTTTTGTGAAAAAATAAACATATAAGACGATGTGTTTGTGGCAATTGCTGACTCTCAGCTCCTATGTTAGCATCCGGTTCCAACTAACCACAATGTGTATGCATGGCGTTGCATCACATTCCATGGTACTGCAGTGAACGAACGTATATGACGAACCCCAAGCTAGTAGTATAGCCAAAAGTGCTCTCATCGTCCTGCTGTATTCGGCAGAGAGGCCCACTTTGTATTTTGATAGACAAAAAATACATTAATGAGAGAAGGAATAAAAAAATCAACTCATAGATTTCTAAACTTGTAAGTTGCCACTTCACAGTGACTACTCCATCTCTGCTCTGAATAAATGGACTTTCTCGTGGTTTGTTGTTGTCGTCCTTTCTTTGGCTTCAGTTTGCAGAGCACAGCAGCCATCCATCATCCGTTTCCAGACGCAATGTCAGATGATACTACACCGAAAAGCGATGAATCCACATTTGCCATGAGGTGATGAATTGAATGAGTTCCAACAGTGAAAAATGCATGTTCAATCAGAATAAAAGAGAAATGCAGTCACATCATATTTAAAATTTCAACTTTCAAGCCCCCCAAAGATCACATCAAGCACCCTGCAACCCATGCGCTCAAGCCACAACAACAGGTTGTGCAGGCTGGGTCGGCTGCCCTATTCTGCCAAGGCCACAACTGCAGCATCCCTAGAAGTCATTGTTGCCGCCGTCCCCTGGCACTCCCTTTTGGAGATTCTGTCCTGGTTGGTGATGTTCACCAACACCCTGACTAACCAGCCCGTGAGGCGCCGTGTCGGCCTCGCCACCCGATCCTCATTTCATTGGATTTTAGCACATAACCACCTAGCAGCTCCATATTCAAGTATATAATAGAGCAGGCAAATCAATATCCATATGACAAAATGATAAAGCAAATCAATATCCATATGACAAAATGATAAAGCATTTGAACCAGGCAACTTAGGGGGACAGAAAAATGTGGACAGATAACTCATTTGATCATCATAAGAAAATTCAGTAGCTTTGCTCAAGGATTTTGTCCTTTCCTGGCTTGGATGTGCATGTACGCATCAAGAGGAAACCTTCTCAAGCAGTACTGAAATAAGAAAGTTTAAACTGGTCATTCCTAGGATCCATAGCAATAAAAAGCAGTGCACAATAGTGTATGAGCATCAACCACAAAATGAAAATGACCGAGATGTCATGCATCAAAATATACATGCAGACCATCATTTTTCATGCCCACAAGTATCTATACTTATAAAAAATCAAACTCTTAAAATATGAAGGTATTCCTATGATCAGTATGGCTCATCAATCATCATCATCATAGGCCTAAAGGACAACAAACTTTAAGTATCTCTAGACTGCTATAACTTTATGACAGCAAGAGGAGAAAAATGGCTATAAAAATGCATAGTCCTATTGCCGGGGATATACCCCGTGGTATGACCCGGCCGGACTTGGCGATTAACTGGTGACCCACCTTGACTTGGCGACTCACTAAGTGACCCGCCCGGATCTCTCCACTCACTGATGACCCGGCCGAGCCAGGTGACTCATTGGTGACCCGGCCTGCGGAGCAGAGGAGCAACAAGACCCGATGGCCCAAGCAGACGGTTCATGGAAGGCTGGCTCATATTATGGTGGGCCGGCTTAAGAGGAAAGCATAAGGAATATTCCCTTACAAAGGAAGCAAGACTAGGACTCCACTTGTAATAGAGTAATCCTAATCCTAATAGGACTAGTCATGTAAACCGCCCCTTCAACATATATAAGGAGGGGCAGGGCACCCCGAGAGGGACAAGTTCCACGAGTTGGACAAGTTAGGTTTAGATAGACAAGTCAATAGCTCTCGAGATAGAGCACCCTTGTAACCGTGATCATCATCATCAATATCAGTGAAGTAGGATGTAGGCTTTTATGTCCACCGTGAGGGGTCGAACCTGGGTAAAACCTCGTGTCTCTCGTCCCGCTCAACCCCTCTCAAGCTACTACATAGATGCGTTGGCCTCACAACTAAGTCCTTTCAACGAGGACATCTGCCATGACAATTCCACGACAATTGGCGCCCACCGTGGGGCTCGTGCACGGTGGTGTGAGTTCTTAGAGGGATCTCTTCAGGGATCGAGAAGCTCGAGATGAGCCGGATGAAAAAAAAAGAGCCGGCACAGGGGATCTATATCATCAGCAGGCAGTTGGAACGGCCTATACAAGGTTCAATTGGACGAATTAGGGTTTATGGCCACGCGGCGCCGCAAGTCGCCGAATCAAAGACAGTCCAAAATTCCTGCTGCGTATTCTATTTGAGTGGCGCCCGTGTCCGACTGTTACTACGCGTTTTCTTCGTCTACATATAAATGCAGAGGGTCGAGAGCAAGCTGAGGCCTCTTTTGGTTCATAGGATAGAATTATCATAGGAATAGGAATCTTGTAGGAAATGAGATGACATGTATCTCAAATCCTATAAGTAGGAATAGAAAACAAGATGTCATTTGATTGACACCAAAGGAATTTTTCCATTGAGTCTAGGCTCTTTTTTATTTTTCTATGAAATGTGGAGGATAGGAACCAATCCTATGTAGGAATAGGAATCCATTTCTATGAACCAAAGGGCTCTAAAGAAAAAAATTCTATAAGAATCCTATCCTCTAGAATTCCTATGAAATTCCTCTAAACCAAAGGAGGCCTGAGTTGGTGAAATCGCCATGTTTTGTGATGTTGTTCCCTGCACAAAGTAAGTCCCGAGAGGATTAAAGCTGCTACTGTTCTCTGAGATCAAACAAAAAGCAATACCGGCAGCTACCGGTATCAAGTGCGCATACAGGCGAGAGTATATTTTCCTCGTCACATCACGCGATTAAATCAAGCAATCAGAGTGCTGGTTGTACTAACGGCGTCCGATTTAAAAAAAAGAGCATGCAGCGATTGAAAGGAATATCTGCCCCGCTCATGGAAAGAATCGCCACCAGAGAAGTTATAAAATCCAGAAGACTATTCAATTGACCATAGTACTAGTACTGCTTGATAAGCACATGAGTCAAGGCTGTGTTAATTAAATCCGGTTTTGGAAGGATCTGCATCAACTACGCGTTCGCTAGATCAAGATTAGAAAAAAAAAATTGGCAGCTGACATCAGTTGTATTGGCAAATCATCAGAGGTAATCCGCCGAGGTGGACACAAGTTTCCGCTGCGCTACCGCTACTAATTCGCAAGTCATCTCCGCATACAGGCACTGGAATCCATCCGGCTGATCTGGCAGTAGTAGCATTATCACATCTCTGAAGCTACAGCACCGTTACCCACTTGAAGGACCAAACACCAACGTCTACGCAAGAATTAAAAGATAATACTACTACTTACGCCTACGCGGAAAGGACGAAGACGTATGCAATGCACCAAAGATTCCTCATGTGAGTTTGCCAAACATGCTCACGTACAAAGAAAAAGGGGGTCAATGATGGAAGTGGATAAGGCCACGGACTTAATTTCTATCTCCCTCCGTCTTCGTCTTGGAGCCGCCTCCGCCGAACGCGTTTTCGACCGCTGCTCGGCCTTGGCCCCGCCGTGCCGGTGCCTTTCCAACTCGCCGCCATGGTCGCAGCCACACCTCGCCGCTTCGCTGCTCGCCTCGAAGTCGGCGTCGCCTCTCCCTTTTGCTGCAGTTTCGCCATGTTCCTCTGTGTTGTACGCACGCCCTCTGCTCCGAGCTGCTCTGCGCTGAGTCGCCTCCACGGTCTGATTCCCCTGTTGCAAGCCACTGCATCTGAGCCGGCCTCAGTTTTGCTACGCCGCAAGTCACCTCTGCTATAAGCCGCCCTTGCCGACCTCACACCCGAGCCGCTGAACCTGCGAAGCCACCGGCCTCGTTTTTTATCTCGTAGAGTGGTCCTGTCTTCAAATCGCCTCGAAGCCACCCTCGCAGCATGGCCACCATGGCTTGACTAGCATGCCAAACCGCCGTCACCGTCGCGGCCTCGCGCCGTCACTAAGTTGCCTCACCAACCGCCGTCCTGGTCGAGCCCCTGTCGGGCCTCGTTTCACCGTCTTCGCCGGGTCACCTATGAGTCGCCGGTTGCCTTCTCCGCCACTTCAGCACTGTGACCCGCTGTTTGGCCTTGACCCACCGCGGCTCCTGCCGGAGTAGGCCTCGGGCCGCCCCTGCCTGTGAGCTGCTGCCTCCACCGGCGTCGCCCCTGCAGCTGCGCCGGGCTGCCGCAACGACCTGCCGCACCTTGAGCCGCTCCGCTGCTGTGGCCTTGGCCTACTGTCGCGCCTTAAGTCGCTGCTATACCTCGCCGGTGTCCCTCTGCTGCAACTCGCACACCAAGCTGCTCCACTTCACCGCCGCTGGCGGGTCATCGCCTTCCACAGATGGTGCCACTCGTCGGCTGTGAGCCGCCTCCGAGCCGCAGTTTCCGCGAAGACCCAAGACAACGCAAAATACTCCTACTATGTAGGCAGGTACCAAATGATGGACGGAGCAAACATACATATAATGTTGCACCTCAGGGCGTTTGCACCCGGAGCAGAGACCAAGAAAAGCTCTGTAGACTCGCCAAACAAAAACAATCAGATGATATTCGTCTAAGTATATTCTCTTGATACATATTGTTTTTTTTCAAAGAACAATTACTTTGGTCTGTACATTTTTTATGTGCAGAACAAGGATTCTTTATAAAGGTGGTGCCATGCTATGCCTATGGAGTATATGTTAGCATCATCATGCATCGGCATCCGCTCCTGCTTACTGTTGAATGGGTGTGCGCAAGCCGCCGCCCGTGCAGCTTGATCTACATCAACTCGTCGGGATCGCGCCCGCGCTTGACTCGCCGTCCGCAGAGCTTACCACGCCTGTGATTGACTCGCCCGCTTGCATCGACTTACAACGTCGAGGCCGGTTTATTTGTCTTCTCCTGCGGCCGACTCAGTCGTGATTGATTTCAGATTCACCGTGGTGATCATCAATTCCGCGGTGGATAATTTCTGGCCCGACATATCAGGTGGAATCCATCCAGTATATCTTTATGTTATATATTGCTTTCTTTAAAAGAGCAATTACTCTGGTTTGCAAGTTCTTTAATGCAGGACAAGATGTTTACTGCAAAAGGGACTATTATATCACTGAGCTGTTGAATGACTCATACCGGTTTATATCACGGTCAATTACGGAGAATCTCAAGCCAACTCCTCGAGTCGCCTTGAGACTCGGGGGCCATGATAACAGGACCCAGCAAATGTTGCCAGTTTCAGCAAAATTCAAGAACTCCGGGTCATTGGAGGGTAAAATAACCCGGCCCTGGAGGCTACTGCCCTGTTGGTGAAAATTTAAAGGCCGTCACAAAATTTCCGGCTTAAAAAAGTGATTGACAATCATAGAGTTCCGGCTCAATAAAAGAGCTCTGGGTTATCACGAAGGATTCCGGTTTCAAATTCCGGTTCAAGGTAAATATGTCTCTCACAAAGCTTTAAAGCTCTCAATATCCAGTTCGAAATTCCGGTTCAAGAAGAATTTATCTCTCGCAAAGCTTGAGTTCTTAGAAAAAGTTAAAGGGACCAAAGAGAATCTATTGCAAGGCACAACTCAAACATTGGTACTCTTCTTCAAAAGACCACTGGGGGCTGATTGTATTTGAATCTAGCTTAACCCATTTTGGGTCCGACTTTGATCGTATTCGAATCAGAGTCGTTAAAAAACTCTCAAGGTCATTTGGGGGCTTCCTGTTCAAACATAGGTTGTATTCGAACCAAAGAGAACATAGCTGTCGGTACCCTCTTGATCGGCGCAATGCCAAACCTACTAGGGGGCTTCTTAATCATATTCGAATCATAGCTTAACCCCTTTTGGGTCCGTCTTGGATCATATTCGAATCAGGGTCGTTAAAAACCTCTCAAGGTTATTTGGGGGCTTCCTGTTCAAACATAGGTCGTATTCGAACCAAAGAGAACATAGCTGTCGGTACCCTCTTGATCGGCGCAACGCCAAAGCCACTAGGGGCTACACGATCGTATTTGAATCCTAGCTTAACCCCTTTGGTCCAGTTTACTGATCATCTTCGAATCAGAAGCCTCAAATTCTTCTTCCTATTTTGCTTAAGTTTTTTGAAAAAAGTCTTTTGGGTTTGTCTTGAGACTTTTTGTTCATATCTGAAGCATATATGTGGTTTCGATTAACCCGGCTTGACTTTGGATGATAAGTCGCCATATATGACAATCATAAAGAATTGCAAGTTTTTGGCTTCTAAAGATTGGGTTATCACCCTTACTACACAGGTATCCTAAACCGGCAGTACGATTCAATATCACAGGAACCGGTTTTTCAAACCGGGTTATATTATTCAAATCTTTAATAGCCAAGATGGCTGGATTTTTATTATGGTTATCAATAATCAATATTACGATTGAGGTTTTCAAAGTCGCTTCAGCGCAATGGATATTATTTTATCAATGGATATAATTTATTCTACAATTGAAGGAATAGTTTTGAGTCGCTGCAGGCTTACGACCCGGCACTTGGGGGCTACATTATTCAAGTTGAGATTACATCAAATATGCAAGTCCCATGTCACTGCCAGCATGCACCATGGCACTTGGGGGCTAATGCAAAGTCATTTTTACTGACCTTATTAAAGACCCGACTCATCACATTGTAATGAGCCGGCCCTTGGGGGCTACCAATTGCTCATGTCAACAATTCAAGGTACACAAGTTTAATCCATTATATTGAAAGGTCCACTACTCAATTGGAAGAGTACAAAGCTCTTAACCTTATGGACGTGGGTTCGAGCCCCATGGAGAGGATTACGGCATGTGGTATTCTTTTCAAGGAAGTATATGTAAAGTCCCAGCTCAATATTATCTTACTGAACCAGCCCTTGGGGGATACATGTTGATGCTTAAGTCTACATCTACAAAGTCCCTGCTCGTTATTGCATAATGACCCGACCCTTGGAGGCTACACCGGTTGAAGTTTTTGTGAGCATAAGACAATTACAAGTCCCAGGTTGATGCAAGCATGACAACCCGACACTTGGGGGCTACAGGTAACACTGATATAAGGAGAAATACTTTCGAATTCTCAGTTTTGAGCAAATCAGATTGACCCGGCGTCCCCAATCATTATGACCCGGTGTCTGCAACAATCATAGCCCAGCGTCATCAATAATTATGACCGAGCGTCGGTAACAATTATGACTCGGTGCCATCAATATTTATAAACCGACAATTTTGATAATGATAAACTGGCAAGTTTTACATCTTCAAGCCGGCTGGAAGTTAGATGAGTATTTAAAGACTAATGTTTTTTAAACCGACGCTTTAGCTAATTCAAGTGGATTATTTCTTACAATTTTTCTCTACAAGAGACCAATGTGAGCAAATTGACTCTGAAGCTGGCCTATTGACCCGGATTTCTCAAAAGTATCTGGATTTTTTGCATTCACAAAGTTTGAACATATCTACTCAAGGAGATTTGCTATGAGTTCATGAGCATGTATCAAGAAGGAAATGACAAGGACTTAAAGATGATCAGGTGCCGGCTTACAAGAATTTTTAACCCGGATCACAACCTGTCAAATTTGTTCTTGTGTTTATTTTGCAGGATCAGTTTAACATGGATAAATCCAAATTAAACTAGTGGCTAATGTCGGGGATATACCCCGTGGTATGACCCAGCCGGAAGTATGATCCGGCCGGAAGTATGACCCGACCGGACTTGGCGATTCACTGGTGACCCACCCTGACTTGGCGACTCACTAAGTGACCTGCCCGGATCTCTCCACTCACTGATGACCCGGCCGAGCCAGGTGACTCATTGGTGACCCGGCCGACGGAGCAGAGGAGCAACAAGACCTGGTGGCCCAAGCAGACGGTTCATGGAAGGCCGGCTCGTATTATGGTGGGCCGGCTTAAGAGGAAAGCATAAGGAATATTCCCTTACAAAGGAAGCAAGGCTAGGACTCCACTTGTAATAGAGTAATCCTAATCCTAATAGGACTAGTCATGTAAACCGCCCCTTCAACATATATAAGGAGGGGCAGGGCACCCCAAGAGGGACAAGATTCACAAGTTCCATGAGTTGCACAAGTTAGGTTTAGATAGACAAGTCAACAGCTCTCAAGATAGAGCACCCTTGTACCCGTGATCATCATCATCAATATCAATGAAGCGGGATGTAGGCTTTTACCTCCACCGCGAGGGGCCGAACCTGGGTAAAACCTCGTGTCTCTCATCCCGCTCAACCCCTCTCAAGCTACTACATAGATGCGTTGGCCTCACGACTAAGTCCTTTCAACGAGGACATCTGCCGTGACAATTCCACGACACCTATAGTAGGTAAAAGAATCTGCTCACAATAAAAATGAAGAAAATCATTCAGCTACAGTCCAATTCCATTGGTTCGCGATTTACAACATGGTAACTAGTACCAACATCTGATGGAGTATGCACTTGCAAGAAGCAAGCTAACAATTTAAGCACATATCAACGGCGCCGATTCAGAATGTATTCCAATGCTAAAGCTTTGAAAACAGAAACAAAGTTGAAGGCTTGGCTTATTAACTTTCCAAAACAAAGTATAATTTAGCCTAAATAACTTATTGTGTTCACTATGAAAAATTAAGAAGACAATGTTTTCTAATTGCAAAGGAAAGTCCACAGACAACTTCATCGGCATATATGTAAATATAAAATAAGGAAGCATACATATTTGGAGATGAAACTAATTCACAACCTTAAAGGGAGAACTGATTACACTAAAACTTGGAAGCTATGAGAAACTCCAATAAAAGCAAAAGCTCGCTTTGAAGAAAATCTGGAGCAGACTAAAAAGAACAGTGAACAATTTCACCATCAAAGAATGGGACTCGGAGCTTCAAAGGGTAATTTGATTCTACACAAAGTAGTACGGTGCTGCAAACCAGAAACTTAATTCTTACCAGTTCAGATTTGTTATGTGTATAATGTAATCAAGACCAAAGCCGATAACAGTTCTAACAGTTGCAGGTCACAAAAAAAACAATGCATGGGAAATTCACTAAGCATTACATACATTTGTTTCGTGTGACAAACTCTTATAATCTCAACTACGCCATATCTTAATTTCCTATGTCATTCACTACAAATTTTAGACCGTTATTACAAAATCTCATGATGTGGGTGCTATCTATAACTCCACGAGCAGTGCGAATAAGAGGTTTTGCACATACCATTTGGATTTGGGCGAGCTCCCGGAGTGCTAACCTGAACTTGGGATTATTCTGAAGTTCTCACCTGAACTTTTGTCTCAGTTAGAACCCCAATAATCATTAAAACCACATTGAGATAATGTTACGACACATAAAAGGAAGAAATCATCTTAATTAGCAAAGAACGCCCAAACTAAACATGGATAACATGAGGTACAATTTCAGAAAAATTGATAAATTTACCCTAAGCATCAGGGCAGAGCACAACTCACAGGCTGCATCCACCGGCATCATGAGCACTTTATCTGTACTGCAACTACTACTACGCAGTTTCCCTTCTTGGCATGGGACTTGAGACATTCCAAAGATGTAGGAGGGGAATTGATCTGATGCTTCATGTATAGTACAATTCATACATAAAGGAATGCAAAACTGAAAAATAGCTAGGTAACCCCAAAACAATAGAGGAATGACCTTTTATTAGCGGATGTGTAACATCACACATGAAGAGGGAGATTATAATAGTAGTGATTGTAAAATCACGATATGCATTTTGAGTTATTCATCATGCCATTCACACCATAATAACACTAAGAGTCTTAGACCTGCTTCTGAGGGCCACAATACATATACCTTTGAGCAAATTAGGACGATAATCATGTAGCCTAAAGCAGGGAGGGGTTCCAAGCTCGCCATGGTGGTCGTTGGGTTGGTGTGCAGCTGAGGCATGGAGAGCCCTACCACCAGATCGAGCGCATCAATGCTTTGGAATTGATTACCTTCCCACTTCATGACGAAGCATGTGACGCCCTCGATTCAATCGTACACTAATCATACACGCAAATGTGTACGATCAAGATCAAGGACTCACGAGAAGATATCACAACACAACTCTAGACACAAATTAGAATAATACAAGCTTTATATTACAAGCCAGGGGCCTCGAGGGCTCGAATACATAAGCTCGAATACACAAGAGTCAGCGGAAGCAACAATATCTGAGTACAGACATAAGTTAGACAAGATTGCCTTAAGAAGGCTAGCACAAAAAGCAACAACGATCGAAAAGGCAAGGCCTCCTGCCTAGGAGCCTCCTAACTACTCCAAATCGTCAGTGGTCTTTAAGCAGTAGTAGGCATCCTCCGGGTAGTAGTAGTCATCGGTGGCGTCGTCTGGCTCCTGGGATCCGTCATCTGGTCGCAACAATCAGGTATGGGGGAAAAAGAAGTAGCAAAGCAACTGTGAGTACTCATCCAAAGTACTCGCAAGACTTACTTCAGATCTAAACTAAGTATGCATCTGTATCAAACGAATGGGTTGTATCTGTGGACTAAACTGCAGAATGCCAGAATGGAGAGAAGGCCTAGTCCTATCGAAGGCTAGCATCTTCTGGAAACCACCATCTTGCAGCAACAGGAGGGAGTAGAGTAGCATAAAGTAAAGTAGCAGTAATGTTATCAACCTCGGCCAGAGATCCTTTCTCGACTCCCTGTGAGAAAGCAATCCCAGAGCCATACTATCCAAGTGTCATCACAATCCAATTCTCATCACCATCCAGTTCTCATCACAAGTATCTAGTTCTAGTTGTATCGATCGGGATACAACTCCAAGTGTCCGTTACCGTAGGACAGGCTATCGATAGATGTTTTCTTCCCTGCAGGGGTGCACCAACTTACCCACCACGCTCGATTAACTCTGGCCTGACACACTTTCCTGGGTCATGCTCGGCCTCGGAAGATCAACACGTCGCAGCCCTACCTAGGCACAACAGAGAGGTCAGCATGCCGGTCTAAATCCTATGGCGCAGGGGTCTGGGCCCATCGCCCTTTGCACACCTGCATGTTGCGAACGCAGCCGGAAGCAGAACTAGCCCCCTTAATACAAGAGCAGGCTTACGGTCCAATCCGGTGCGCGCCGCTCAGTCGCTGACGTCACGAAGGCTTTGGCTGATACCACGACGTCGATTGCCCATAACTGTCCCCGTGTAGATGGTTAGTGCGTATAGGCCAGAGGCCCCTCAGATCAAATATCCAAATCGTAGTGGATTAGGAACGCGCGGTAACGAGCAGAGACTCGCGATCGATGTGACCCCGTCGCCCCATCTCGAGTACTTGCGGCAAGGGCTAAGAATGCCCGGCCACGCCTCGTAAGTATCTCGCGGGCACCTTCCAGGTCAACCCGACTCCACATCACTCGCAATTAAGCTCGCGCGGGTACCACTCAGGGTCAACCCGTCTTTAGTCACATGGTTCAGTGCAAAGTCATAGTAACCATAGTAAATGTGTGTCTAACACCAAGGGGAAAACCCGAGGAATCACCCCCGGTGAATTCCACTTGATGTTGTCATCAAGGTGAACATAAGAGGATCCACCCTCGAGGTTCACATTTGATGGGTTGCACGACAGAGCCGTAACGGAAGTGGTTAAGGAGGAAATCACCCTCGATGACCTCGACCGTAAAGCTACACTACGGACATCTCATCAAGAGTGATGTAAGAGGTTCCACCCTCGACACTCGATGGTAACTCTGCAGAGTCGTACAACTAAGGGGGGGTGATGTGCGGTGTCGGGCCCTAGGCATCGATCACGTTGGTAGAGTCATCAAACATAAAGCGAGGCAACTGGGACAAGGTGGGGGTCACTGATGGATCACTAATCATCCTATACTAAGCAGTTTAGGATAAGCAGGTAAGGTATGAAAGAAGGTAACAACAACAGGCTATGCATCAGAGTAGGATCATACAGAAAACAGTAGCAGTTCTAATGCAAGCATGAGAGGGAAAGAAATGGGCGATATCGGAATGCTCAAGGGGGGTTTGCTTGCCTGGTTGCTCTGTCAAGGAGGGGGTCGTCGTCGACGTAGTCGATCACAGCGGCAGCGGTCTCAGGGTCTACCGGAGAGAAGAGGGGGAAGAAACAGTAAATACCTAGCAAGCAAGTGCATAACAGGACAACATGCAGAGTTAGACGTGTTCTAACGCGGTGCTACACGATACCGGTGAAGGGGGATAGCATCCGGGAAAGATTTCCCGGTTCCGGACCTATGTCACACAGATGACCGGAGGAGGAATTTTCCATGTTCAGATAGTTAGAGGCATCTGACAGGTAAACGGACCACGTATTCGGATTCGCCTTGTCGTTCTGAGCAACTTCCATATAGAAAACATTTTCACCCGAGCTACGATTATTTTTCTACGATTTTTCAAAGATTTAAACAATCTTTTGGAATTTTTGGGTTTTATTTTTAATCCGAAATTAACCACTGAAATTGCTAAGTGTACCCGGAAGTACACCCACCGAGGGCTGACTGGTGGGCCAGGTCAACTGCTCACTCAGCAGTTGACTAGTCAACTTTGACTAGTCAAAGGGCTGACCGGGGTCCACCTGTCATTGACCCAGATAGTAACAGATTGATTTTATTATGTTGTTAACTTAAATAGCAGGTGGAGCCCGGTGGTAAATGACAGTGGCTAAACTAATGTTAGTAATTAATCTACCTAACCTAATTAGCAGGGGGGCACATGGCCGTGGGCCATTATTTCCTAATCTAACACACACGCACACACGGATATACACAGGGCTGGCCAAGGCATAGCCAGCCACCATGGCTGGGCATGCACGCTCGCGTGCGGCGGCCATGGACAGGCGCTTGGCGCGGGAGGGGCCAGGAGGGCGCGGCCTCCCTTGGGCAGACGCGGCGCGGGCCGTGCGTGTGCGTGCAGCGGCGCGGGGTGTCGGCGCGGCGATGCGGAGGCAAGTGCAGCGGCGATGGTGGAAGCGACGGGCGAGTGGCCGGGGCAGCGAGCAGCAGCAGGCGGCGGAGGCACGCGCATGACCCAAGGTTCACCGGAGCGCGGACGTCGACGGGCTCGAGCGGTGTCGTGCTCGGCCATGGCGGGAAACTACCTAGCGGGCGTGCGTGATGGCAAAGAGAAGGGGAGGGCAAGTGGAGCTCACCGAGCGGCTCAAGGAGGCCAGCGAGGGGCTTAGTAGCTACGGGGGAGGCTGGGACGACGGTGGTCGGCGACCGAGGCGGACGAAGGTGATGCAGCGCAGCGAGGCCGTCCCAGCTCGCGTGCTTGGTCGGCGACGACGAGGTGGACGACGGGCGGAGGAAGAAGAGGTCGACGGCGCCGTCCACGCAGCTTCCCACCTTGCTCCGATGCCCTGAACGGACGCAGACGAACACGACGAACCTCCAGGACGCGCCCCTGCACGCCGAGGAGGCCGGTGGACGCGTCAACGAGGGTGGGGCAACGGTGATCGCGCGAGCTCGCAGGCTCGAATTCGAACCAGAGAGGAGGGGCGAAGGGGGATCGAGGGGGGAATGGGCGAGGGTGATCTAGGTTTTCTCAGAGACATGTTTATAGGCTTGGGGGAGCGACGTGGAGGGCATCCACGGTCATGGCGCACGGGATGTGCGCCACGCACCCTTCTGCCTCCTGTAGCGAGGTGGAAGAAGGCCTAGGTTGGGCTGGGCCACACTGTAGTCAGTGGGCTCAAGTGCAAAGAACGCACTCGGCCTTTTGTGTAGTTAGCTGGGCCAAAGTGCCCGGTAGAACCTCTCTCCCTTTTCTGTTCCTATTTTTTTATAACTCTGTTTCACATATTAATTTGTTAGGAAAAGATTTTTGTAAAAAGTGTAGATGGCCACATAATTAGTATTGCAATATTTTGAGACCACACACAATGTTTCACATCATTTGGAAAATTATAAGTATTTGCTTATTTTGAAAAGGCCAATTTAAAAGCCTTAGGACCACTTATTAATTTCCTAGGAATTTATTTGTGAGCCAATTTAAGTTGGATTCAACTTGACAAAGGTCAGGAGAATTTATAGAATATTGTGAACATATTAGCTTTACTGTTTATAGAATTATGATTTTACTTGGCCATAGAATTTGGATTTGAGTTCGGTTTGAAGCAAAGTGAGGATTATCAAAATAATTATGATGACATAGCATCATTAGGCATGAGATTACTGTAGCATGACACTTGGGGTGTTACAGATTGCCAGTTGGAACTCCCTCGTTGCCACCATACTGCTGGCTTGGGGCCGTGGAAACTTCCCGCGCCGCTTGCTCTACATGCCCCTCGCATCGCTCCCGTCGGCCATTGCCTCGCCATGGAGAGTGAGAGATGAGCCGAGTGATGGCGGTGGTAGTTAGTGGTGATGAAGCTATGTACCTAGGGTAGGGTCATGGGTCTGATCAAGATACCCTCCCCAAGGACATCCCTTAAAGAACCAGGAGCAGTCGAAGAAAAATCATCGTCCACTCGACCATAAAGCCATGTTCCACTCGACAGTCTTGAAGACACTCGACCATACGAACAACCACTCGACTACTAGAAGATCAAGAGCCGCTCACTATGCAACGGTCGGGATTTAAGTCATAGCTTTAATGGTCATTTATGTACTCTTATTACAGGCGTTACCAGTAACGTCTCTACTTTTATGTACCTTAAACCCTTTGTAACTGAGGGCAGGAGGAGTCTGGCAAACTCTATATAAGCCACCCCCTCCTCAGGGATAAGGGTCCGCACCACCTGTAACTCACACGCGTATAATCCAGTCGACCGCCTCCAGGCTCCGAGACGTAGGGTTGTTACTTCCTTTGAGAAGGGCCTGAACTCGTAAAACTCGCGTGTACAACTCCTCCATGGCTAGGATCTTGCCTCTACATTCCTACCCCCCATTGTACTGTCAGACTTAGAACCACGACAGTTGGCGCCCACCTTGGGGCAGGTGTCTTAGCGACTTGTTGGAGAGGTTGCAATTTTTCCGATCCCCTTCATCATGGTTTCAGGTGGAGGTTTGGCTGAGGGCCGCGAGATCCGTCTCGGCACGCTCGTGTTTGTCGTCGACGACTCCGCTTGGCTTCAGGAGGCTCCACGCGATGTTGACGCGCTCCCCGCCCGCGGAGCAATGCACTTTCACGCGTGCGTCCGCGGCGTCCTCCTGCGGCAGCCGTCGACCCAGTATCAGTCGGCTCCTGTAGCTTTTCCCCTCCCTACGGCCCACCGGAGCAAGCGTTCCGGTCGATCGAGGCTTCAGCGGTGGGTGAAGCATGCAGTGGCTCGCTAGTCGGCCACCCCTCAAGTCGCGGCAATCGAGCCCGACGAAACCCTCTACGGCCTGTTCGATCTGTCGACTGGCTCCGTAGAGACTGCATCCGAGTGCGACAGCAGCGACCCAACAGTGGAAGTTTTGATGGTCAATGGACCACGCAGTCCTCCTGGCTTCACCCGTGAAGACGGAGGCGATGGGGACGGCGATCCGTCGCGTGTTCATGAAGAGTACCGCCCCGAACCCCTCTCTTTGCAGCGGAGAGAAGAACTTCGCTGCCGGAACATGGATGCACTCCACACTCCTATCGTTGGAGAAACCCCTAAGGCCCAGGCCTTGGAGGAGGCGCGCTTGGCCAACTTGGCTGAGCGCACTCGGCTCGAGAACCTCCAACGCGCACTCGATGAGTGTGCTCGACAGCGTGCTCCCGAATCTAGTCGACATCAACTTTTTCCGCCTCCGACTCAAGTATACTGATCTCCGATCTAGAATCTCACAGCTGCAGCCCAGATAGCGGAGTCGATCCAACCTTCCCAGTCAGAAGCTGGTCGAGGTTTGGTGCAGATCCGGGCCTTGCTCCGTGCGGTGGGAGAGCAGAATACATCAGATCTCAGTCGCGGAATAGGATCCATAGTAGATATGTGGTTGCAGACACAGTTCAGTCGGCTCACAGCCCAAGATCGCCCCCGAGGCGTGAGGGACGTGGAGATCGACGAGATCAGTACAGAAACCGTGAGCAGTATGATCACCGAGCCGATCGCGATGATCATCGTCGAGTGCCCACGCCTCCCCCAAGGAGTGGGTCATACGTGCCTCGGCAATAGGATGACAGGTGCCCTCACAATATGGGGTGAGGGATTCCAGTCGACCCCAGAGAACCAGGCTTTGATGCGAGATCTATTCTCGTTCAGGGCTTGGTCAACAGAAACAGGGCTCACCGAGAAGGTCGTGACAGAGATCTACCAACCAGAAGCAGGGTGCATATCTCAGGTCCGGAGTGCTTCAGCAGAGCCATCAGGGCTGCAATGATTCCCCCCAACTTCAGGTTGGCGACTGGAGTCAGTAAGTCCACTGGTGAGTCCAAGCCGGACACTTGGCTTGAAGACTACCGAGTGGCTGTCCAGATTGGTGGCGGCAACGATGAAGTGGCCATGAAACACCTTCCTCTTATGTTGGAGGGCTCGGCTAGAGCATGGCTGAATCAGTTAACACCTAGTAGTATTTATACTTGGGAAGATCTCACCCGAGTATTTGTCAGAACATTCGAAGGTACTTGCAAACGGCCGGCGGGGTTGACCGAATTACAGTGCTTCGTTCAGAAACTGAATGAGACTTTGAGGGATTATATCCAGAGATGGATCATATTGCATCACACGGTGGAGAATGTGTCTGATCATCAGGCAATTTGTGCCTTTAAAGAAGGCATCAAGTATCGGGAGTTGAATATGAAATTCGGTCGGATAGGAGAGATATGACTCTGACTCGGATGATGGAAATTGCCACCAAATATGCCAACGGTGAAGAAGAAGACCGACTCTGGAGTGGCAAGCACAAAACAGCCGCCGATGAAACCGGAGGAGGAAACTCCAGTCGGAAGCAGAAGCGCAAAGCCGAGCCAGCTGCTCCTGGTGAAGCCTTAGCCGTGACTCAAGGAAAGTACAAGGGGAAGCCTAAGGGACCGTGGAACCCCAAAAAAGTAAAAGATCAAGATGGAAATGATGTGTTGGATTTGCCATGCCACATCCACACCAAAAAAGATGAAGAGGGTAATTTCATTTACCCAAAGCATACCACTCGGCAGTGTCGACTCCTAATCCAACAATTCCGAGAGAAACAACCCAAGGAAAAGGAGAAAGAAGCAGACAAGGTTGAGGATGAGGAAGATGATGATGATGGTTATCCCCACGTGAATTCCACTCTAATGATTTTTGCTGATGCTGAGAGTAAAAGTCGATTGAAAGTCATCAACAGAGAAGTGAACATGGTCGCTCCGGTGACACCCAGTTATTTGAAGTGGTCCCTGTCGGTCTCAAAACCGGCGGATCTTGGGTAGGGGGTCCCGAACTGTGCATCTAAGGCGGATGGTAACAGGAGGCAGGGGACATGATGTTTTACCCAGGTTCAGGCCCTCTTGATGGAGGTAAAACCCTACGTCCTGCTTGATTAATATTGATGATATGGGTAGTACAAGAGTAGATCTACCACGAGATCAGAGAGGCTAAACCCTAGAAGCTAGCCTATGGTATGATTGTATGTTGTCCTGCGGACTAAAACCCTCCGGTTTATATAAACACCGGAGGGGGCTAGGGTTACACAAGGTCGGTTACAAAGGAGGAGATATACATATCTGTATTGCCTAGCTTGCCTTCCACGCCAAGTAGAGTCCCGTTCGGACACGAGACAAAGTCTTCAATCTTGTATCTTCATAGTCTAACAGTCCGGCCAAAGTATATAGTCCGGCTGTCCGGAGACCCCCTAATCCAGGACTCCCATAGTAGCCCCTGAACCAGGCTTCAATGTCGATGAGTCCGGCGTGCAGTATTGTCTTCGGCATTGCAAGGCGGGTTCCTCCTCCGAATACACCACAGAAGAATTTGAATACAAGGATAGTGTCCGAACCTGCAAAATAAGTTCCACATACCACTGTAGAGAGAATAATATTTCCACAAATCTAATCTGCTGACACGTTCTGGCAACACGACATTACGCCATGGCCCGGTGATTATTCGAACCGTTTCCTTCAACTAGCCCCGCACATAACGCGGGGCAGTTTTTTTTGACACGTCTTGTCAAACCAGAGATCGTGTTCCCCTAATTACGGGATTCTCATCAATACGGTCGTGGGTAACCCAACCGTGTCTAGGACTCCTAGATTATAGGCAAGTCCCTAACGGCCACGGAGAGGACGCTTGATATTCACCCTCTTTATAAAGGGACGAGGCTTTTACTTTTTTTCCCTCCCGTGCTCAATCGAATCCTTCCCCCGCCTCGAGTTCTAACACCCAAAGCCCAGGTCAGGTGCTCCGGATCTTCAATCATGTCTGGATCCAGCCTTCAAGGCCGATGGATGCCCTCCTCCATTACGGAAGAGGATATCAAGAAGTTGAGGGAGGCCAGATACCTAACCGCCGAGGTTTCGCATCGGCTGCCTGCCCGAGGGCAGGTCGTCCCTACTCCTGAACCCAACGAAGATGTCGTGTTCATCTCCCACTTCCTCTGATGTCTAGGCCTCACTCTGGATCCCTTCGTAAGGGGTTTGATGTTCTATTACGGGCTAGACTTCCACGATCTATCCTCGGACTCCTTTCTCCACATCTCGGCATTTATTGTCGTGTGTGAGGCCTTCCTCCGCATTACCCCTCACTTCGGCCTGTGGCTCAAGACCTTTGACGTGAAGCCAAAGATGGTCGAGGGGCAGCACGTAGCGTGTGGAGGCGCATTAATAAGCAAGATCGCTGGAGCTCCATGGCCAAAGGGTTCCTTTCCAAAGGTGTCCGGATTATGGCAACGGGAGTGGTTTTACATCACAGCTCCCAGAAGTGCCAAGTGGGTGGCTGCCCCTACTTTCCGCTCGCCCCCTCCCCCACCACCACCACCACAACTGATGTCATGGATTAGCAAAGGGCTGAGCTGAGGTCTAGCCAAGGACGTGCCTATACTGCAGAGCCGCATTCAAGATCTCTTCGAAGGAGATTTCAGTCTGGTTATGGTGGTGCAAGTCATGTTGGTTCGTCGAGTCCAGCCTTGCAAACGCCGACCCCTCTGCATGTGGGAGTTCAACCCAGAAGGACCGCGCTCTATTCATAATTTCCTCAGCCTGACGCACGAGGAGTTGTATAAACCTTTCTTCGGACCCCAAATAGAGTGTCCGGATACCATCGAGGACGTGGGCCTGAGCAGCAACCGCACCGCCGAACAAGTAATCCTCTAGCTGAACACGCCGTCTTTCATTTATCATGACGTCACTCTAAGAAATTGCTCTTTGACCAGGACTAGCTAACAAAGGCGAAGATGATTCGGTGTTCGGTCCCCCTTCCTGAGGGTTTGGAAAATCCAGTACTGGAAAAGATGCTCGAGCTAGCACCTTGCCCGGAGCCCTCAACGGAAGATAAGGGGGGAATAGTGAGGGCGAAAGCGGGCCCCCATCGCTACCAATTCCAACCGAGGGAATGAGCGCCTCCATGAAGGAGGATAACCAAGGGGAAGAATCTGACCCTCTCTCGCTTCGGGGAAGGAAGAGGACTGCCTCTGAAGATCCGGAAATCAAGGCTTCCAAACGGGAGAAGAAATCTCCAGCAGAGGGTCCTGCCTTGGACGGTGCTTTTGCCGCACAAAGTCCGCGCGGGGATCAGCCCTCCAACGAGCTATAAGTAATTAAAAGTACTTTAATAGTGAAGATATACTTCCTTACCTCTAAGGAAAATAACCGAAGCGTTTATCTTGCAGTTCGGATCTTAGCCCTTCTCAATAGAGCTCGTCTTCGGGGGATCTTATTCCGGAGATGATGGAGAGCGAAACGCCTCCCCCGGACTCCCCCGCTCAAGAAGCGGGTGACCTTGAAGTGTCGTCACGGAGGGCCTCTCCGGATCCGGTGAGGCCAGAATATAATCCCATAGTCACCCGAAGTCCCCAGTGTCCGGCTCTTGAAGAGAGCAAACAAAAGAGTCCGGTACTGCCTGGTATGCGGTCGGACGTACTGAGGGAGCTGTTGGAGCGAGCGGCCATCTTAGAAGAACACCGTACATTGATGGGTACAGTGATGGAAAGAATTTCGTCCGCCGAAAGCGGATTGCATGAAGCCTTTATGAGTCTACTGACGGGCTTTGAGGTACGTGAAATGATATACTTGTTGATAGTACCACACATTTTTAGGTGTGCCCTGTGTAGATAGTAGCCCCTGAGACTCTGGTTCTCGTCAAGAATGGCGGCGAATAGAGGATCGTAGTCCCAGGTAATAACCAAACCGCCTTTATGTGCAGGTGGTGGAAGCTCCGGTGGCTAGCTGGATTATTGAGTTTGTCGAACTAAAGCGGCAACTAGATGCGGCAGATGCCGACATCGAGCTTGTTAACAAGCAGCTTGACGAGGCACAAGGTAAGTAATGTTTTCTGGTGAATGTCACATAGTAAGAGTAGCATGATGCCAATATCTTTAATATGTTGTGACTGCAGATGGAGCTGCCACCATGGAGACCCTTTGGGCGGAACTTGCCCGAGCCAAAGAACAAGCAAGAAGTAGTAATGCAGCTGCTTTGAAGGCGGCCGAAGAGTTAAGAGCCGAGAGGGCCGCGCATTGCGAGAGCAAAGAGAAGATGGCCAAGATGGCCGTAAAGTTAATAGGCACTGCCAACCGTTACCAGTTCCTTGAAGAAGAGAACCGAGCGAAGGCAACGGACCTTGAAAAGGCCACGGTGGCGACCAAAGACACCCGCTCTGCTATGAGGGCGAAGAAGCAGGAGCTGCATGAAGCCAGGGATATTGCAGCTGGGAAGCCCTTTCTGCTGCGGAGGAGGTTCGGAGATCCGCGGTATGCCCCTCTGGATCGGCTGTGGAGTTCGGCAGACGCATATATGGACTTGGCAGCGAGCGTTGTCGATGCGGTCAAATACTTCCGAGATCAAACAGATCGTGAAGTGGACAAGCTGTTCTGGTCGCAATTTAATGTTCCAGATCGTCCGCTTCCCTTGACTGATCAGCTAGCTGAATGGGACGAACTTAATAGATTGTCCGGACTTGCCATGAGGTCCGTCGTAGATCATCTGTGGCCGGAGAATCCGAAGCCGAACAGCTATTTCAGCTTAGTGCAGCAGTTCCTTGGTGCGGTGCCGTGCATCAATGTGATGAAGAGGTCGACGTGCATAGAAGGCTCGCGGATGGTCCTTGCCCGTGTCAAAGCATATTGGGTGGAGATGGATGCTACCACTGTTGTGGTGCGGGGTTCGGCCATAGGCCGAGTGGCTGCCGAGCACTATTTTGAAGAAGTTCTTGAGGGAGCTCGTTTGATAGAGGCCCAGTGCTCGAAGAATATTATGTTTGAGTGACATGTATTCCCATTGTAAACACAATGTTTTTATGAAATTTATTAAGGTTGTATTTATAGTTTTGCCTGAAAGTAATATGATGCCTCCTGTGCGGCCGTTTATGTATATATGTATATAACCTGAAAGATTGCAGTCGTCGGCTTCAACCCCCACGCATATAATGCGGAGGTGCTCGCAGAAGACGCATGTTCACACTTAACCCAACGTCTTGGTCCTATTAAGGAGGTGATAGCGCAGCGAACGAGGCAACCGGACTATAATGCTTTAACACTTTCACTTAGCCATAGGAGTTTGACGGTGGGGCTACTATATAGCCCCTGGTGGCTCCGCACTCTCCCGAATTCAGGGTGCGTATATGCCTGGCCGGGAAACGGCCCTTTGTTAAGACTGCCATTACATTCGACCAATCCGATCACCCAGCGCACATAGCCACCCCTGTGAGGCAAGCGTTGGTGGTCGACCCAGTAGTCGAAGGCACCCGACTGACTAAGGTTCTGATGGATGGTGGCAGTGGCCTGAATATACTGTATGCAGAGACGTTGAAAGGAATGGGCATTCCGATGTCCAGACTCAGTGAAAGTAATATGAGTTTCCATGGGGTCATTCCTGGCAAGAAGGCTGCATCACTCGGCCAGATTGCTCTCGACGTGGTTTTCGGTGATTCCAAGAATTACCGCAAAGAAAAGTTGACATTTGAAGTTGTGGATTTCCAGAGTGCCTATCATGCTATTCTGGGCAGGCCAGCTTATGCATGTTTTATGGCTCGACCATGTTACGTGTACCTCAAATTGAAGATGCCTGGTCCAAAGGGGTGATCACTATCACTGGTAGTCGGAAGAAGGCGGAAGAGTGCTTCCAGAAGGGCTCAAAGATCGCCGATGCACAGATGGCCATAGTAGAATTGCAAGAATATAAAAAAATGCAGACCCGAGTGATTTGTTGCGAACCAAGAAGCCCGCCACGGATTCGCCATTCCAGTCGTCTGGCGAAACAAAGACGATTCACATTCACCCAACGGATCCCAATGCTGCTCCGACTCACATTTCAACAACACTCGACTCCAAATAGGAAGAAGCGCTCACCCAGTTCCTCCGTGAGAACTGGGACATCTTTGCATGGAAACCTTCGGACATGCCAGGTGTTCCCAGGGGACTGGCTGAGCATCGTTTGCGAGTTGACCCAAAAGTGAAACCAGTCAAAGAACATCTTCGACAGTCCGCCGTACAGAAGAGGAAGGCAATCGGTGAAGTGGTGGCTCGGCTTTTGGCAGCTGAGTTTATCCATGAGATTTACCACTCCGAGTGGTTAGCTAATGTTGTCATGGTCCCAAAGAAGGACGACTCACTTCGCATGTGCATCGACTTCAAACATATCAATCGGGCCTGCCCGAAAGATCACTTTCCTCTCCCTCGCATTAACCAGATAGTCGACTCAACTGCGGGGTGCGAGCGTTTGTCCTTTTTGGATGCTTACTCCGGGTACCACCAGATCCGTCTGTACAGACCCGACGAGATAAAAACAGCTTTCATCACCCCATTTGGGTGCTTTTGTTATGTCACCATGCCATTCGGTTTGAAGAATGCTGGATCCACATTCATGCGGATGATTCAGAAGTGCCTGCTCACTCATATCAGTCGGAATGTGGAAGCATACATGGATGATATTGTGGTCAAGTCACGTAAAGGTTCCGACCTACTGGCTGACCTTGCTGAAACCTTTGCCAACCTCAGAAGGTATGATATCAAGCTTAATCCATCAAAGTGCACGTTTGGAGTCCCGGGCGGAAAATTACTCGGTTTTCTCATTTCCGAACGAGGGATCGATGCTAACCCAGAGAAAGTGGGTGTTATACTCCGGATGAAACGCCATGTGTGTGTGCACGATGTCCAGAAGCTTACTGCTTGTTTGGTTGCCCTAAGTCGATTCATTTCTCGCCTCGGTGAAAAGGCACTGCCTCTTTACCAACTGATGAAGAAATCAGATAAGTTCAAGTGGACTCCTGAAGCCGATGCAGCATTTGCAGAGCTAAAAACCCTGCTTTCCACCCAGCCGGTGCTTGCTACCCCAATCAGTAAAGAGCCTTTACTGCTTTATATAGCAGCCACTGGACAAGTCGTCAGTACATTACTTACGGTCGAGCGGGAAGAAGAGGGAAAAGCTTATAAAGTTCAGCGCCCGGTTTATTATATTTTTGAAGTTCTGACTCCGTCAAAATAGAGATATCCACACTATCAGAAGCTTGTTTATGGGATTTACATGAACACAAAGAAGGTTGCACACTATTTCTCTGATCACTCTGTTACAGTCGTCAGCAACGCTCCATTGTCGGAGATTCTGCACAACAGAGACGCAACATGTCGAGTGGCAAAATGGGCGATTGAACTCCTTCCCTTAGATATCAAGTTCGAGGCAAAGAAAGCTATCAAGTCCCAAGAAATAGCAGATTTCCTCGCCGAGTGGATCAAACAGCAACTGCCGACTCAAGTTCACTCGGAGCACTGGACCATGTTCTTTGATGGATCCAAAATGTTGAATGGTTCTGGTGCTGGGGTGGTACTGGTATCCCCCCAAGGAGACAAGCTCAGATACGTCCTCCAGATTCACTTTGACTCCTCCAATAACGAAGCAGAATATGAAGCACTCCTATATGGGTTACGTATGGCCATTTCACTCGGCGTCCGTCGCCTTATGGTTTACGGCGACTCAGATTTGGTGGTCAATCAAGTGATGAAAGAATGGGACGTTAGAAGCCCAGCCATGACTGGTTACTGCAATGCGGTGAGCAAGTTGGAAAAGAAGTTTGAGGGGTTAGAGCTCCATCACATACCCCGTTTGAAAAATCAAGCAGTCGATGACTTGGCAAAGATAGGTTCCAAGAGAGAAGCCATTCCCAGCAATGTGTTTTTGGAACATATTCACACACCGACAGTTCAGGAAGATCCTTTTATGGAAGAGCCCCCGCAGCCTAAGAGCGCCACAGATCTGACTGAAGTCGAGGTCCCAACCGTGGTCGACCTAATCATGGAGGTTCTGATCATTACTCCCGACTGGACAGTGCCGTACATTGTGTACATCCTTAGGAAGGAACTCCCAGAGGACGAAGAAGAGGCTCGACAGATCGTCCGTCGATCCAAGGCCTTTACTGTGATAAGAGGACAACTGTTCAGGGAAAGCGTGACTGGAGTCGGTCAGAGATGCATAACGCCAGAAAAAGGTCGAATGATCCTCAACGACATCCACTCGGGGACCTGTGGTCACCATGCGTCCTCTCGGGCCATCGTGGCTAAAGCATACCGAGCCGGATTCTATTGGCCACGAGCAAATGAAATGGCGAAAGATATAGTCGACAAATGTGAAGGCTGCCAGTTTTACTCGGACATGTCTCACAAGCCAGCGTCAGCCCTGAAGACCATTCCCCTCGTCTGTCCCTTTGCTGTTTGGGGATTGGATATGGTTGGGCCACTGAGAACTGGTAGGAGCGGCTTCACTCATGTGCTCGTGGCAGTCGACAAGTTTACCAAATGGATCGAAGCTAAACCTATCAAGAATCTTGAAGCCAGCACCGCTGTCAGTTTTATCAGAGAATTGACATTCAGATATGGAGTTCCACACAGCACCATCACTGACAATAGGTCGAACTTTGATTCTGATGAGTTTAGAGCTTTCTGCGCTTCTCAAGGCACACGAGTCGACTATGCTTCAGTCGCTCACCCGCAGTCGAACGGACAAGCAGAAAGAGCAAATGGCCTAATTCTCAAAGGACTGAAACCCTGACTGATGCGTGATCTCAAACACGCAGCAGGCGCTTGGGTCGATGAACTTCCGTCAGTTCTTTGGGGGTTGAGGACAACTCCCAATCGGTTGACTGGACGAACTCCTTTCTTTTTGGTCTATGGAGCCGAAGCTGTTCTGCCAAGTGACCTGCTCCACAACGCACCCCGAGTCGAGCTCTTCTCCGAAGAGGAAATAGAGCAGGCCCGGCAAGATTCAGTCGACCTCTTAGAGGAGGAAAGAGAGATGGCCTTGATCCGGTTGACCATTTATCAGCAAGACTTGTGTCGATTCCATGCCAGAAACGTGAGGGGTCGAACCTTTCAAGAGGGAGACCTGGTTCTTCGAGTGGATCAACAGAAACCACACAAGCTCTCCCCGGCTTGGGAAGGTCCCTTCATCATCACCAAAGTTCTCCACAATGGAGCATACCATCTTTACAGAGTTGAGCATCAGAAGGATGAGCCACGGGCTTGGAACGCGGAGCTGCTTCGCCCCTTTTATACTTAAGCACTCATTCGAATAAAATGTAATAAGAAGTACCTTTGTAATTTGTTCGTCAAAGACAAGAGCTTTTCAGTCTTCTTGCACGATTGGTGTTGTTTTTATTTACCTCCGAAATCCCCCAGTGGGTGGGCTTAGCCGCGAATCCGTTTCGCCTAAGTTCGAAAGAAAATCCTACCGAGTGATGAGCAAGCCTCTCACTCGGGAGGCTTAGCCGCGAATCCGTTTCGCCTAAGCTCGAAAGAAAATCCTACCGAGTGGTGAGCAATCCTCCCACTCAGGGGCTTAGCTGCAGTCTAGTACTCGCCTAAGTTTGTGAAATCCTACCGAGTGGAGAGCAATCCTCTCACTCGGAGGCTTAGCTGCAGTCCAGTACTCGCCTAAGTTTGTAAAATCCTACCGAATGGTGAGCAATCCTCCCACTCGGGGGGCTTAGCTGCAGTCCAATACTCGCCTAAGTTTGTAAAATCCTACCGAGTGGTGAGCAATCCTCCCACTCGAGGGCTTAGCTGTAGTCTAGTACTCGCCTAAGTTTGTAAAATCCTACCGAATGATGAGCAATCCTCCCACTCGGGGGCTTAGCTGCAGTCCAGTACTCGCCTAAGTTTGTGAAATCCTACCGAGTGGAGAGCAATCCTCTCACTCGAGGGCTTAGCTGCAGTCTAGTACTCGCCTAAGTTTGTAAAATCCTACCGAGTGGTGAGCAATCCTCCCACTCGGGGGCTTAGCTGCAGTCCAGTACTCGCCTAAGTTTGTAAAATCCTACCGAGTGGTGAGCAATCCTCCCACTCGGGGGCTTAGCTGTAGTCCAGTGCCCGCCTAAGTTTGTAAAATCCTACCGAGTGGTGAACAATTCTCCCACTCGGAGGCTTAGCTGCAGTCCAGTACTCGCCTAAGTTTGTAAAATCCTACCGAGTGGTGAGCAATCCTCCCACTCGAGGGCTTAGCTGCAGTCCAGTACTCGCCTAAGTTTGTAAAATCCTACCGAGTGGTGAGCAATCCTCCCACTCGGAGGCTTAGCTGCAGTCCAGTACTCGCCTAAGTTTGTAAAATCCTACCGAGTGGTGAGCAATCCTCCCACTCGGGGGCTTAGCTGCAGTCCATTACTCGCCTAAGTTTGTAAAATCCTACCGAGTGGTGAGCAATCCTCCCACTCGGAGGCTTAGCTGCAGTCCAGCACTCGCCTAAGTTTGTAAAATCCTACCGAGTGGTGAGCAATCCTCCCACTCGGGGGGCTTAGCTGCATTCCAGTGCTCGCCTAAGTTTATAAAATCCGCAAGGACGACGAGGTGCAGGTCGATCGCGACCCTCTTCTCCGAGCTACGCCACAAATACAACATACGCACCATCCTTGTCTGCAAGGATGACGAGGCGCAGGTCGTCCGCGGCCCTCTTCTCCGAGCTATACAACATACGCTCCATCCTTGTCTGCAAGGATGACGAAGCGCAGGTCGACTGCAACCTTCTCCTCCATGCTACGCCACAAACACAACGGAGCAAATCCCAAAAGCAATCGCCAGTATGCTCAAAAGCAATTTGGATAAATCCTAAAGTTCCAAGTAGCAAATCAAAAGTATTCGAGCATCAAGCCCGAAGGAGTTTAACGGTTACAGCAATCACTCAGCATTCCGAGGCAAATTTAAGATAGATTCAAATTTCATAAGTTTGTTCACTCGGCAGGAGGAGGGCTAGCAGGTTCGACGAATTCGTCGAAGTCGATCCCATCCGCGATCCGAGTGGCAGCAGCAATGAAAGTCTCCATAAAGGACTGCAAGTCATGCCTTTTGGTGTTAGTGACCTTGATCGCCGCCAGCTTGTCTTCACGAGCTTCCTTGCAGTGGACTCGCACCAAGGATAGCGCCACGTCAGCACCACACCGGGCGGAGGATTTCTTCCATTCTTGCACTCGATCAGGGATCTCGTCGAGTCGAGCCATCAGAGATTCCAGGTCATTTTGAAGCGTCGCCCTTGGCCAGGGCAATGAGTCGACTCGTGAGACTACCACCTTCAGACGCGCGAGGTAACTTGTGACGCTGGCGACACGAGACTCTAGTCAGAGCACGTTCATGGCAGTTTCGTCGCAAACTGGCGAAGCGATAGGGTCCAAACCCATCTCGACCCTTCCGGTTTCCTCGCCAAAGTCTCGACAGAATTCTGCAGTCAAAAAATTTGTGAGTCAACTGGACAGGATTCATTTGCAAGCATCAACACAGTCGGTTTAAAAGGAGTACCTTCCAGCATAAGATAGAGCTTCTTGGCAAGAGTTCTCAGATAAGCTTCCGTGTCATTCCTCTTGTGGACCGCAGACTCCAGCTTTTCATTCAGGACAATTTTATCCTTCTTTAGACGACTCACTTCTCGGTTAGACTCATTGAGACAGGACTTCAGCTTGTTCACCTCCCCTTCCAACGCTTCGACTGAAGCCAGCTTCTGGCCTGCAAGGGCAATCTTATCATGGGCTTCCTTCTGCGCAGCTGGGAGGTCCGAGTCCTTTTTCACCAGAGCCAACTTCATTTTCTCTATGAAAGAAGCAATCGGATCAAACAAGAGATCGGTCCGCCCGGGTCACTACACCCAGCGGGTGCACTTGGCGTGCCCCCGCTGATTCAGACCCAACTCGACTGGTCCGCCCGGGTCAAGTAAAAAAACTATTCAGACCCCAGTCGACTACGGTCTCGGGGACTACACCCAGTGGGTGCACTTAGCGTGCCCCCACCAGTTCAGATCTCATTCGACCAGTCAACCCGGGTCGAGTGAAAGAAAAGAAAGGAAGAAAGAACTCAGAGCCCAGTCGACTGCCAGCAGTCGACTGCGGTCTCGGGGACTACACCCAGTGGGTGCACTTAGCGTGCCCCCACCGGTTCAGATCCTACTCGCCTAGACCGAGTGGAAGAGCGCAAATACCAAAGACAACAAAACACCCAGTGGGTGTACAGATTCGACGCAAACAACATGAGATTGTATGGAAGAAAATATTTTGGGTAGCATATCCTAATAGAACAAGGTCAGTCGAAAGTCTACTTACTTGGACATTGGCTCGGAGAGCAAGCGCTGGCATCGTAAGCAGCCTGGCTATTCTCGTGCACCGTCTTCATCCGCTCCATCATCACATTAGCCTGACGGATGGCTTCCGCAGCCGCATTCGACTGGCTTTCTGGAACAGGGTAGCTGGTGAAGAAGGGGGCAGATGACCCAGGTGCAGCAGCTTGGAGCTCCGGGGCGGGAGATTGGACGACTGAAGGAAACACCGGTACAGTCGACGGTGCGGGGCGCTCACTCGACAAGAGTACAGCGAAAGTTACAGAGGCCCCGCCCGCGTCTTCAGATTGACGGACGGTTGGTGTTGTCGTTGGTCCCTGCTGAGACGTCTTACCAGCCGCTACCTTTTTATTCTTTCTGGGCCTAGCAGCCACATCTTTGTCATCATCGGGGAGATCGATGACGTTGGGTGGAGCTGCAGAGAAGTTCGGTCGACCCTAAGTGAACCG
>NC_053026.1:42459072-42481531 GCF_003073215.2 Triticum urartu | reverse complement strand
GGTCGTGGGGCAGTTGTACGGTCAGTGGCTTCAGTGAGAGCAGGATGCGGTGCACGTGTAGTGCCAGCCAAAGGATACACACGAGTGACTGCTTCAACTCCTTCAATGTTCTGAGAAAAACTTTGATGCTCTGCATTCTGAAGACTTAGAGGTTCCTTGGCAGGCTCAGGATAGATGGCTTCAATAGACATATCCACATCAGGCAGAAAAATCAGATGATTGCGAGCAGATGGCTGATATGAGATAGCGGAGTGAAGTTTGATCAGCCGCATTACCCATGGGGCATAGAACTTCAAGCCAAACAGATCAGAGCCTGATGCAGCAAGTTGGCGAATGAAGAAGTCTTGTGCATTGAAGCATTTTCCATGAAGAATATAGAAGACCAAAGTCTTCATTGCACCTTCTAGCTTGCCATGTGGAGAGTGCCCTTTGATGAGCCATAGAGTTTGCCTTATGATGTGATAAATAGTCCTTGGTAGATACTCTAGGTCTTCAACGAAGAACTCTTTGGGATATGCAGCATCTTGGGGTAATGGCTTCATCATACTGAGCATCTGACTCATGTTAGGTTCAGGCTTCTGAAAGATGCTCTCCACAGCTTCACTGTGAAGTTGACAGCCAGATTCGTAGAGATCGCCGGGAGTGGGTAGACCAGTGAGCTCAATGATGTCAAAGGCTTTGGCTTCGTGATGAACATTTCCTGTCATCCACTCCAGGACCCAAGTCTTCGGATCTCTGTTATACCCGCGGATGTGAAGTGTGGCATAGAATTGGAGCAGCAACTCTTCATTCCAATGCTCTTGGTCAGTGACGAACGGCAGCAATCCAACCTTTGCGAAGCCTGCGCAACGCAGGCGATGCCTGTGTAGTTGGAGTTGGCTGGGCCTCAAAGTCTTCTTCCTCTTGTGGGCGATCAGCCCATGAAGCATCCTGAGCAATTGGCGTCAGAGGACGACCAATGCTGATGAGTTCGCTGTGCTCGAGCTGAGGAAGGACTGCACCATCTTCTACATGGTCATGGTGACCAATGTCTTCAGTAGCGATGGGATCAGCTACTGGAAAGTCTTCAGCTTCATGAGCCTCTGTGAAAGCAGGCTCATGGATTGTCAGTTGGCGTTCAGCGTCAGGACGAACCATGGAAATGGGTTCAACAATCAAGGGCTCCGTGGGAGCAGCCCATTCTTTCTTGGTCTTCCTCTTCTTCTTGGAGGGGGAAGTAGGAGAGGCTTCAGGATGTTTCCTCTTCCTGACTTCAGCCTCAGCAGTCCTTGTCTTCTTTAGCTCTAAAGCGGTTGACCGGGCTTTTGGCTTCGAGCCAGTCATTCTAGTTGGGAAGACAATGGGATCTGCTTCCTGCCTTGGTGCGTCGGGTTCAGCCATAGCGGGCTTCTTCTTCTTTGCAGCCATCCTGGGGTCGATGCCAGGACGCCCAAGGGCCTTGCGCTTCTCAGCCTCATTATAGGCTTGCACACATCTGTCAGCCAGAACCTTCATGCGCTCACGAGAACCCTGAGCTTCTGCACGTTTCTTGAGAAAGGCTTCCTTGAGCTCATGCAGCATAATCTTGAAGTTCTTCACCTCTTGCACGCTGAGCTTGGCCATATGCTTCTTGAACTAAGCCTTTTCAAAGTCAATCTTCTGCTTCAGTTCAACAATGCGCTGGGCGATAGCTAGCTCTGAAGCAATGGCGCCATGGAAGGCGACACTGAGGCCAATGGGTAGCTGCAGATCTTTGAAGCTGATGTTTGGCGTGTCAAACCATTCATCAATGAAGTTGTGGATGATTTTTAGATCAAAGAGAGGCAGATCATTAAAGATTTCTGCTTCTTCTTTGCTCTTGATGATTTGCTCAAGAGCTTCATCTGCAAGATCTTCATCACTTGACAGATCAATGGCATCATTGCGCAGAATGGCAGCAGCTATTAGTTCTTGGCCGGTGTGTGGCAGAGGCATCTTGACCTTCTGGGGCTTGGAGATGCGTGACAAATCTTCAGACTACACACTGTCTTTAGGTGGTGCAGTTGCCAGTGGCTTCGCCCGTGAGATTTTGGGTGCAGAGGCCGGCTTTGAAGCTTTTGGCTGCTTCAGCTTCTTTGGCTTCGGCGCTGCAGGCGCTTCATCTAATTCAGCGTCATCTGCAGGCTCATCCACGGCTGTCCCTTGAACCAAGATATGGGTGATGAGACCTTCAAGGTTGTAGAAAGGACCGACGACATTGGGTTCTGCATCACGTGTGCCGTCATCACTTGGAGCAGAAGGACCAGGGTTGAAGTCTAGTCCCAATGTCTTCTTGTTCTGCTTTGCTGAGTTCTGGGCTTGAATAGAATGTCGTCATGACACCATAGCAGGGGCGATGGGTCAGCATCCGCAGGCTGTGGTCCACGGACCATGCAGGGATAGAAGCCTTGTTCAATGGCTTCATCTCTGGTCCTGGGTTGAAGATTTTTGTAGAGGATGTCTCCCCATTGTCGCTTGATGGCATTCTTTTCAGCATATTCCTTGGTCACAAATCTGTACTTGAACCACTGTTCTGCCTAATAGCGTCAAATCCATTGGATTCGCGTCTTGTGCTAATTGTAATTCTCTTCAGGATCTATCTTGTATAGCTCTGAGAGGTCATCGGGCAGATCTCTTGATGTTTCTCCTCGACGCTTTCTGCCACCCTTCCTTGCTGATTTCTCTGAAGCCATGAACTTTAAACTGAAAGGCTTCAATACGTTCAGAGGCTTCACAGGTTTTCACTTGCTGGACAAACAGGAACTGGCTTCGGGAGAATTTATGTGATGCTGTAAGAATTCTGCAAATGAATGCAGACTATGAGAACCAAGGGATTCTCCCACGGACATGTATCTATGACAGCATTAAGGTGCGAGGGAAGGGGAAGAGGTCATATGCACTCTCAGAAGATTTTGAAGATAAATCAGTTTAGAAGACATTGACCTCATTATGCGAAGACATTCACTTATAGATAAAAAGTTGGTTCCAGATTTGTACGAACCCATAGATCAGTACAAGTGAGGAATCTAACTACTTTATGAAGCACAAGTGAATATACTAGGCATGTTATGAGATGCAGCGAGAGATTTAACTGGTGTGAAGAGAAACTTCTTATGGCAGAAAGTGATTGAACTGCAGGATCAAAAGAAGCTGTAAAAAGAGGTTTTATTTACCACACTTGGAACTGCTAGACGAAGTGAGATTTGAGGCCGAGCAGTTCGATCCTCCGTGCCCTAACTTGGCGACGGAAGACACTTACGGCGACGGCGGAGAAAGTGATGTCCGTTGTCGGCGTGAAAACGGCGTCGGAGAGGTTGCGGCAGCGAAGCGCTTTGTCGCCGGCGTCGTCGAGGGCTAGCAGTGGCGCTAGGGTTCGTGCGAGAGTGGAAGAAGAGATAATGACTGCTGTGAGGTGTGTATTTATAGGTACAAGGGCGGCACTGCGTTATTACACAGGTGCCCCTGGCGATTCGCATCTGAGGAACACATGGCCATCATGCAACATATTGGGGTTTGTTCCACGTCCCACGCACACCTGGATTGTCGGGTGGTCGTTCCGACTTCTCCGGGTTTCAGGTGGAGGAATGAGCATTGAAAACGGACTTAATGGTTGTCTCTGTATCTTCTGCTGACAAGGACGCAGAGAATACATTTGACAGTTTCAATAGAATGCATATGATTTGGAGAGATAGAGTTTGAGATAGAAAGCATAGATAGGTTAGGGTCCGATCACATTCACTTAGTTCAAAAGATTCAACAAGAAGACATAGCTATAAGTGAATGCTGTAGAGGACAGAACACTAGTATATATATATCCAACATAGTGAAGATAATCATGAAGACATGTTGAGATTTAAGCCAAACCAAATGTGAAGACATTTGCAAGGTAACGCCATGAGTGAAACACTTCAAAATGGAACGTTTGGTGGTGGCGTTACCCACCGTATAGGAAGTATTAGACCCAGACACGGCGCACAATTATCGTGGCGCTCCGAAGTCAAATTCCACATTAATGTATTCACACTTAGAATGTATGTCTTCATTGATTGAAGATATACTTCTTTCGTGTGTTGCACATCTAAGTCATCAATATGCATAAGGGTTAGGATGTGTGCCTGATCACAGGACATTTGAGGATTCCAGGATATTTAGCTCACACCGTAACTTGCAAAATCTCTTCTCATCCAAGGGCTTGGTGAAGATATCTGCCAATTGCTCTTCAGTGTTGACGTGTATGATATCAATGTCTTCCTTCACAACATGATCTCTGAGAAAGTGATGACGAATTTCAATGTGCTTTGTCTTCGAGTGCTGAACTGGGTTGTTGGCAATCTTGGTGGCACTTTCATTGTCGCAGTAAAGTGGCACTTGCTTCAAATGAATGCCATAGTCCTTGAGTGTTTGCTTCATCCACAGAAGCTGAGCGCAGCAAGATCCAGCAGTAATGTATTCAGATTCAACAGTGGAGCGAGATACACAATTCTTCTTCTTTGAAGACCAACATACAAGTGATCGTCCCAGAAAGTGACATGTGCCTGATGTAGACGTGCGATCAACTTTGTCACCAGCATAATCAGCATCCGAAGAAATCCAACCAAATCAAACTCTGAGCCCTTTGGATACCATAATCCTAGAGTTGGGGTGTGAGCCAAATATCGAAGAATTCGCTTCACAGCTAAGTGATGCGACTCCTTTGGTGCCACTTGAAATCGAGCACACATGCAAACACTAAGCAGAATATCTGGCCTAGATGCACATAGATAAAAGTAAAGACCAATCATGGAGCGGTATACCTTTTGATCGAACTCTTTACCATTGTCGTCAGGACCCAGATGATGTTTGGCTGGCATTGGTGTTGTGAAGCCTTTGCAGTCTTGCATACCGAACTTCTTCAGGCAATCTTTGAGATACTTCTCTTGAGATATGAAGATGCCATTGCGTTGTTGTCGTATTTGAAGACCAAGGAAGAACTTCAGCTCCCCCATCATGGACATCTGATATTGCTCTTGCATCATATATCCAACTCTTCACTGTACTCTGATTGTGCAGCGAGATAATGTCATCCACATAATTTGGCACACAAACAGTTCACCATCATATGTCTTCGTGAAGAGTCGGATCCAGGGAACCAGGTATGAAGCCTTTGCTCTTTAGGAAGTATTTGAGTGAGTCATACCAGGCCCTAGGGGATTGTTTGAGGCCATACAGTGCCTTGTTGAGCTTGTATACCATGTCAGGATGTTTTGGATTTTCAAAGCCAGGCGGTTGTGCAACATACACTTCTTCTTCAATCTTGCCATTGAGAAAGGCACTTTTCACATCCATTTGATATAGAATTATGTTATGATGATTTGCATAGGCCAGCAGTATGCGTATGGCTTCAAGCCTAGCCAGAGGAGCAAATGTTTCATCGAAGTCAATGCCCTCCACTTGAGTATATCCTTGAGCAACGAGACGGGCGTTGTTTCTGACAACTTGACCATGCTCATCTTGTTTGTTGCGGTATATCCATTTGGTGCCTATTATGTTGTGCTTCCGTGGATCAGGACGCTTAACCAGTTCCCCATACATTATCAGCTCAACTATTGAAGCCTCTTCTTGCATAGCTTGAATCATTCAGGGTTCCATGAAGGCTTTTTCAACTTTCTTGGGTTCTGATATTGAGACGAATGCGAAGTGGCCCAAGAAATTTGCTAACTGGAGTTGCCCTTTGAACGAGTGAGTGGACCAGGTGCATTGGATGCTGCCAATTATTCTCAATCTGCACTTATTGGCAACGCGAGGATGTACAGGGCGAAGACTTTGCTCTTGCTGTTCATTGTGTCGTTGTTGGAAGGAATGTCTTCAGGCTGAGCATTGTCTTCATGTTGATCAGGTGCTAGAGATGATAAGTTCTTCTTCAGGATGAGCTTCAGAAGGTATAATTTCTCCAGTTCCCATTAGCTTGATTGATTCACTGGATGGAACTTCATCTAGCACATTTGGCAGTTGCTCTCTTTGTGAACCATTTGTCTCATCGAACCGCACATCCACTGTTTCAACCACTTTGTAATGAAAGAGATTGAAGACTCTGTAGGAGTGCGAATCCTTTCCATATCCAAGCATAAAGCCCTCATGTGCTTTTGGTGCAAACTTTGAGGTGTGGTGTGGGTCCTTGATCCAGCACCTTGCGCCAAATACTCTGAAGTAACTGACATTTGGCTTCTTGCCAGTTAGGAGTTCATAAGATGTCTTGTTCAGAAGCTTGTGAAGATAAACACGATTGATTGTATGGCATGCAGTGTCAATGGCTTCAGTCCAGAATTTTCTTGGAGTCTTGTATTCATCTAGCATTGTTCTGGCCATCTCAATGAGTGTTCTGTTCTTGCGTTCGACGACGCCATTCTGCTGTGGCGTGTACGGAGCTGAGAATTCATGTGTGATGCCCAAGGTATCAAGATATGTATCAAGGCCAGTGTTCTTGAATTCAGTGCCATTGTCACTTCTGATGTGCTTTATCTTGGCGCCAAAATTGTTCATAGCACGATTGGAAGCGTCTGAAGACATCCTGCACTTCAGTCTTGTAAAGGATTATGTGCACCCAAGTATATCTAGAGTAATCATCAACAATGACGAAGCCATAGAGGCAAGCAGTAGTAGTAAAAGTTGAGTAGTGAGTGGGACCGAAAAGATCCATGTGGAGCAGTTCGAAGGGTTGTGTAGTAGTCATGATTGTCTTCGAAGGATGTTTTGCCCTTGTCATCTTCCCTGCTTCACAGGCACCGCGTAAATGATCTTTCTTGAACTTGACGCCCTCGATGTCTATGACATGCTTCTTCTTCGCAACGGTGTGGAGGTTCCTCATGCCAGCATGCCCAAGCCTCTGATGCCAAAGCCAGCATTCTGAAGCTTTTGCAAGAAGACATACTGCAAGTTGTGGTCCTGCTGAGAAATCTACCACGTACAAATCACCTTTCCGATACCCTTCAAACACTAGAGATTTGTCAGATTCCATTACCACCAGGCAACGATAGTTTCCAAACATTACAATCATATTCAAATCGCAAAGCATTGAGACAGACATTAAGTTGAAACCAAGGGATTCAACAAGCATGACTTTATCCATGTGTTGATCCTTCGAGATTGCAACTCTACCTAGGCCCAATACCTTACTTTTACCAGTGTCAGCAAATGTGATGTGGCTCTTGTCGAATGGACGTAATGTTGAGTCCATAAGAAGGTTTCTTCTGCCAGTCATGTGATTTGTACACCCACTGTCAATAATCCATTCTGAAGACTTTGAAGTCGTTGGTGTCGTATCCTACTGTACAGTTAGGGGGATAGGCTTCATGAAGAGAACAGTGGGTTATGAAAACTTAGATCCAGATAGGACTAATAGGGAGAGTAGCATGCGATTCAGGAACGAAGTACATAATGATGCCATTCGGGCATTTTATCTTGCGCCCTACAAGATTTTAAGGTCCCCAGCAATAGCGTCAGAAGATTTTGGTTTTTCTGCTGGAGACCTTTCCCTGCAAAAGAGAGTTAAGCCTTCTTAACCACCCACATCTTCAAGGGTGGCTTAGAAGCAATAAGTCTAAGTGCAGCATCTGAGAATTTTGGCTTTGAAGCCTTAGCAAACAGTCTTGCAGGTGGACAATAGTACTCATAAGAATAAGCAGAATAATTTTTGGTCATATGAACATGACGGTTTGATGAAAGCCGCTCTCATATTCATATGCCTGAGTATGGTTTCCCTGCAAAACATTTGCGTTAGTGTGACTCAGGTGAGTCCTCTGTTTGTATGAAGCCTTTGGACCGTATGAAGCCTTTGGTCTGAGGTTTGTCTTCTTCAAGTGAGGTGTCATGAAGACATTCACAGGAAGATTTTCCAGACACTTTTTCGGAACCCAGATCTTCTTCATAGGCGGTCCATTCCTGCAGTTAGTACCAATGTACCTGGCAAACACTTCACCATTCTGATTCTTAAACAGTTTATAGTTTGCATCAAAGGATTCATCAATGATAATGGGGTTAGCACAAGTGAAGCCAGATAAATTGGATGGATCTGCTGAAAGGTTCCTTTGCAGCAACCCATGTGGTTTTGGGGTACTGCTCAGGTTTCCAGTAAGAGCCATCTGCATTTATTTTCCTTACGAACCCAACACCCTCTTTCCTAGGGTTTCGGTTCAGAATCTGCTTCTTGAGGACATCACATAATGTCTGATGTCCTTTAAGACTTTTGTACATCCCTGTTTCAAGCAATGTCTTCAACCTAGCATTCTCATCAGCAATAGCAGTGGTATCCTCAGCAGAGGGGTTAGTTACCACATCAACAGTTGAAGATATTGCAACAGCAGTAGCAGTGGAACATTCAGCAACAGAAAGTAGCATTATCACGCTCAATGCATTTAATACATGGTGGTTCAAATCCTTCCTGAGCGGACTGATCTGTTCGGCGCGAAGTGATCGTTTTCCTTTTGAAGATCTTCATGAGCCGCTCTCAATTTCTCAAGTTCTTGCTTCCTTTGAAGATAATCATAGGAAAGCTTTTCATGAGTTGTTGAGAGAGTATCAAGACGATCTTCAAGTTCCTGATACTTAACGTGAAGATTTTTTATGTCTTCAATTAAGGATTCAGATCGAGTCATTTCAGCACCCAACAGATCATCGCTTCTGTCTAAAAGTTTTTGAATATGTTCCATAGCTTTCTGTTGTTCAGTTGCAATTTTAGCAAGTGTTTTGTAGCTGGGTTTTGAATCACAGTCAGAGTCATCGTCACTAGATGTTTGATAGCGAGTAGTGCGTGTGTTTACCTTGGCACCGCGTGCCATGAAGCAGTAGGTAGGAGTGGAGTCGTTCTTGTCATTTGCATCGGTGTCGGTGATGAAGTCATTGTCTTCAGTGTTGAAGATGGACTTGGCAACGTATGCTGTAGCCAGACTCGCAATGCCAGAATCGGACTCCTCCTCAGACTCCACCTCTGCCTCCTCAGAAGCGGACTCCTCCTCTGAATCCATTTCCTTGCCAACAAACGCACGTGCCTTGCCAGATGAGCTCTTCTTGTGTGATGAAGACTTTGAGGAAGACTTGGAAGAAGACTTTGAGTATTTCTTCTTCTTCTTGTCGTCAGAGATCATATTCCTTGCTCTTCTTCTTCCTTCTGTTCTCATTGTCCCACTGTGGACACTCAGAGATGAAGTGTCCAGTTTTCTTGCACTTGTGACATGTTTTCTTCTTGTAGTCATGAGCAGAAGCTTCATCATTCCTTGAGCTTGATCGTGAAGATTTTCTGAAGCCTTTCTTCTTGGTGAATTTTTGGAACTTCTTCACTAGCATTGCAAGTTCCCTTCCAATGTCTTCAGGATCATCAGAACTGCTGTCAGATTCTTCTTCAGATGAGGAACAACTTTTGCCTTCAAGGCACGAGTTCGCCCATAGTTTGGACCGTAGATATCTCTTTTCTCAGAAAGCTGAAACTCATGTGTGTTGAGCCTCTCAAGTATGTCAGACGGATCGAGTGTCTTGAAATCAGGACGTTCTTGAATCATCAGGGCTAGGATGTCAAACGAACTATCAAGTGATCTCAGCAGCGTCTTGACGATTTCATGTTTGGTGATCTCAGTGGCGCCGAGGGCTTGAAGCTCATTTGTGATGTCAGTGAGCCGGTCAAATGTGTGCTGGACATTCTCATTGTCATTTCGCTTGAAGCGGTTGAAGAGGTTGCGAAGAACACTGATTCTTTGATCTCTCTGGGTTGAGATGCCTTCATTGACCTTGGAGAGCCAGTCCCAGACCAGCTTGGATGTCTTCAAGGCACTCACACGGCCATACTGTCCTTTTGTCAGATGACCACAGATGATATTTTTGGCAGTAGAGTCCAGTTGAGTGAACTTCTTGACATCAGCAGCAGTGACACCTTCTCCAGCCTTGGGAACGCCGTTCTCGACGACATACCATAGGTCGACGTCAATGGCTTCAAGATGCATGCGCATCTTATTCTTCCAGTAGGGATATTCAGTTCCATCAAGACGGGGCACGCAGCGGAGACTTTGATTATCCCTGCAGTCGACATAGCTAAAACTCCAGGTGGTTAAACCGAATCACACAGAACAAGGGAGCACCTTGCTCTGATACCAATTGAAAGTGCGTTATATCGACTAGAGGGGGGTGAATAGGCGATTTTTATGAAAGTCTTCAAAACGTGGGAGTTATGAAGACAAACAGCAGAAGATTGCCTATTACTATGCAGCGGAAGTTAGATTACACTAGGCAAGCCATGGTCAAGTATTCAATAGAGTGAAAGCACAAATGAAACAAGCTGCAGTGTAATAAGGATCAGGTAGGAAGAAGTTATGAAGCCAAACAGATCATACATTCACGTTGTGAAGACAAAAGATAGAGCAAGCATGCAATGGCTTCACAATGAGTAACAGTAAGTAAAAGGAAGTGAAGATGAAACCAGTGACTCGTTGAAGACAATGATGTGTTGGACCAGTTCCAGTTGTTGTGACAACTGTACGTCTGGTTGGAGCGGCTAGGTATTTAAACCTTAGGACACACAGTCCCGGACACCCAGTCCTGAACACGCAGCTCAGGACACCAAGTCCTCACCGTATTCTCCTTGAGCTAAGGTCACATAGTCCTCGCCCAATCACTCTGGTAAGTCTTCAAGGTAGACTCCCAAACCTTCACAGACTTTTCACTGGCAATCCACAATGTCTCTTGGATCTGAACGCGACGCCTAACCGGCTGGAGGATTCACAGTCCTCAAGTGTAATAAGTCTTCAGATCACACAGACAAGAAGACTTAAGTGATGCCCAATGTTCTCTGGCTCTGGGTGGTTAGGGCTTTTATCCTCGCTAAGGAATTCTCTCTCAAAGGCTTCGAGGTGGGTTGCTCTCAAACGACAAAAGCCGTGCTAATCTGAGCAGCCAACCGTTTATGGTTGTAGGGGGTGGGCTATTTATAGCCACTTGGCAACCCGACCTGATTTGTCCGAAATGACCCTGGGTCACTAAGGAACTGACACGTGTCTCAACGGTCAGATTTCAAACTCTCATGGCAACTTTACTTGGGCTACAAGCAAAGCTGACTTGTCCGGCTCTGGACAAGATTCGCTCTCATTGTCTTCACTCGAAGACATAGGTTTTTGGTTTAGGCATCACTTCAGTCATGGTGACTGGTTGTCCTGGACCCCACTTAACAGTACGGTGGTTCCTATGACTCAACACAAAAGAAAAAGAACTACGAAAGATCTACGTCTTCGAGCTCCATAGGCTTCATAACGTGTCTTCTTTTGTCATAGTCTTCAATATGAATATCTTCATATACCACCTTTGACTTCAATGTCTTCCTCCATTTTTAGGGGCCATCTCTGGCAATAAAAGCGAATCAATGAGGGACTTCTACCTGTGTTATCCTGCAATTCTCACAAACACATTAGTCCCTCAACTAGGTTTGTCGTCAATACTCCAAAACCAACTAGGGGTGGCACTAGATGCACTTACAAGCACAGAAGGTGGAGTAGTTGACTTTAAAGAGCACTTGAAAAACCACACAAAGAAAACCAACTCAAAAATAGAAGCCAAATAATGCAAAAGTTTTTGTCAAACCACACATTATCACGATTTATTAGCTTAAGTGTTGTGGCATGAAAATCAGGGTGTGACAGTCATCTTGGCTGGCGACGTAGATTGGCACGGCGCACTCTTGGCCTGGAGCTCCTCCCGAACTACCAGTAGCGCAGCGCTGGCGGAGTATGGGGTGGCAGCAAGATAAAGTACTAGAGGCTCGAGAGGCCGTGGCGCCACCAACACCAGTGGGCTGGTCAGGTATCTCTTGAGGTCTTGGAAGGCTCGGTCGGCCTCTGGAATCCACTCGAACGGGACCTTCTTCTTCATCAGTTTGAAAAAGGGTAAGGCTCGCTCTCCCAGCTTGGAGAAGAAGTGCCCCAATGCAGTCACCCGACCAGCCAGCTTCTTCATTTCCTTGAGGGTCTGCGGCGGGCTCATGCCCTCAATGGCCTTGATCTTCTCCGGGTTCACCTCGATCCCTCCATGTGACACGAGGAACCCTAGCAGCTTGCCGGAAGGGACACCGACCACACACTTTTCCGGGTTAAGCCGCAAGTTCACCTGGCGCAGGCTTTCGAAGGTCTCTTCCAGGTCTTGGATCAAGGTTCTCGCCTCCCGAGACTTCACCAGAATGTCATCGACGTAGGCCTCCATGTTCCTCCCGAGCTGCCGCCCTAGAGCGATGTGCATCAGCCGCTGAAAGGTCGCACCTGCGTTGCACATTCTGAAGGGCATACAGGTGTAGCAGTACACCCCACACGGGGTCAGGAAGGCTGTCTTCTCTACATCTTCCACCGCCATATGGATTTGGTGATACCCTGAGAACGCATCCAGGAAGCGCAGCAGGTCGCACTCGGCGGTGGAGTCGCTGATCTGGTCGATGTGCGGGAGAGGGAAGGGATCTTGAGGTCATGCCTTGTTGAGGTTGGTGAAGTCGACACACATTTGCTCCTTCCCGCCTTTCTTCGGCACCATGACTAGGTTCGCCAGCCATTCGGGGTACCTAACCTCATGTACGGCACTTGCCGCCTCCAACTTGCGGGTCTCTTGGATGATGAAGGCCTGCTTCTCCGTGGACTGCCGCCTTGCTCGCTGCTTCACAGGGCGCACATTGGGGCACACCCTTAAGTGGTGTTGAATCACCTCTCTCGGGACCCCCACCAGCGGATTGGGCTCCCATGTGAATATGTCCTTGTTCGCGCGCAAGAACTTCACCAATGCTTCCTCTTAGCTGGGATAGAGGCCGGCACCTATGGTGAAGGTGGCTCCTCAGGAGCTGTCCTCATCGACCAGCACTTGCTTGGTCTCTGCCTTGTCTTGGGTGAACAACTACTTCTTCTTGGTTGGCACGGCCTCCTTGGCCTCGGGGGCACCGGTGCCGACGGGTTGCGCCACCGCAGCGGCCCTGAAGGCAAGTTTGAGCGTCGTCACGGCATCCTTGGTGTCCCCCTTGATGGTGAGGACACCTTTGCTTCCAGGCATTTTCATAAGATTGTAGGCTGGATGAGTCGCTGCCATGAACTGAGCTAGAGCTGGGTACCCGAGGATGGCGTTGTACGGGAGGCCGATGCGGGCGATGTCGAAGTCAACCAGCTCGGTGCAGTAGTTGTTGCGCGTGCCGAAGGTGACGGGAAGGCGGATCTTCCCCAGGGAGAGGGCAGGGCCGCCACCAACTCCTGAGAAAGGCTTGCTGAGGCTGAGTCGCTCGAGCGGCATGTGAAGAAGGCTGAAGGCCTCCATGAAGAGCAAGTTGAGGCTAGCGCCGCCGTCAATGAGGGTCTTGGTGACGGCCATGTTGCAGATGATGGGCATGCAGAGCATCAGAAGCTTGCCCGAGCCGGTGGTGGTGACGGGGTGGTCTTTTGAGCTGAAGGTGAGGTCGGCCTCAGGCGCGGCCCAGCCCGGTGGAGCCCCCAAGCACGTGGAAGCGGCACCAATCTGGCGGAGGAACGGCTTGATGTGGCGCTCTGAAGGCGGCTCGAAAGCGGCGCCTGTGAGCCGCCTAACAAGGCCGCAACCACGTGGTACGCCGTTGCCGCATAGCGTGCAGTGAAGAGGTCATAGAGCTCCTCCCAAGATGCCACCGTGGATCCGGGAAGGTTGAGCAGCCAGGCGCGCGGCTCGCCAGCGAGGGCCATGGGAATCCAGTTGGCCATGACCTTGTCGTCACCCCCGGCTTTGAGGACGGCCTCCATTTACGTCAGCAGGAAAGCTGATGGGTCCACCACGTTGTCCTAGCGTGGCGGCATCTCCGGCTTGAACTTGGGCGGCCACTGTACCAGCCGCAAGACGGGGGCCAGGGCTCGGAGCCCCCTGGCCCGGTCGTCAACACAGGTCGTCGGAGTCGGCGGCAGGGCGCCTGTCATGTGGGCGAAGCGCGGTGGCGACGGAGCGCGGGTCGACGGAAGAGAAGCTACGGCGCACCCCTACCTGGCGCGCCAAATGTTGGATCATGGGTTCTAGCAAACCCTCAAGGTTCGAACACTTTGGTGTGCGCGAAGGTTTTCTCCCTGTCGATCCACGCTCTAGCTCTCTAAAATCTCGCGGACGAACTCGACGAAGTTGGAACACAAAGACAAAAGATTTATACTGGTTCGGGCCACAGTTGTGGTGTAATACCCTACTCCAGTGTGGTGGTGGTTGATTGCCTCTTGGGCTGATGATGAATAGTACAAGGGGAAGAACAGCCTCCTGAGGTTGAGGTGTTCTTGTGCTTGGCGAACTTCTGTGGGTGAGGATCGGAATCAGATCTCTCTCTCTCTCGGTTCGTTTCTATTGGTCCCCCCTACTATGGTGGCTTGTTCAACTTATATAGGCCCTGGTTCTCTCCCCAAATATTGAGCGGGAAGGGAGCCAACAATGGCCAATTCGAAAGGGGAGAGCTAGTACACCTTATCCTGACAAAAGTAGTCTTCGCCTGCAAAAGGATCTGGTGATGACGCCGTCTTGGGCCCCACGGTGACCTCCGTCTTGTCGTCCTTCTGGTCTTGGTCTTGTTGCACCAATATGAAAACCTTTGCTTGAAGCCTCGGTACTCCACGCCTATGCTTACCCCCTTGGCACAAAAGAGGAAGCAAGGACACTACGCGCGCTAGTGCCCGCCTGGTCTCAATCGTCATGGCTCACGTCACAAGGACCTCGCGAGGTTTGCCTTGCCTTGATCTCTCCGCCCCTCGTGAGCCTGCCTGGCGACGCCGCTCCTGAGGAGGTCTTGCGTCATCCGCCTCACGAGGCTTGGCCCCTCGTGAGGGTCTTGAATGCCTTGTCGATGAAGATGGGCTGTACAGACCTGCCAGGCCAGCCACGCCATGGGCCGCAGGCAGGCAAGTCTGGGGACCCCCGTTCCCAGAACGCCGACAATCGCATGAAAGCTTGATACCTTTCACACACTGAAGATTATCTAGCAACAAGTTGTGTCGATGAATCTATGGATATGGTGATTCATGAAACCCATGGTATGATGTCTAAACACACTTCGCCCTGGCGAATGGAACTTGCATAGCACGGTAATCACCACCGGTGACATGATCGATGATTAGTTCGATGATCGGATAATTGAGCCCGAGGAACATGGAGTGGTTGCCGAGGCTGTAAACCCTCCTCCAGTTGAATACGCCTAGCCCAACGGAGCTGGGATCTTTCTCGAACACGAAGCAGCCATAGCCATCACAGTCATGAACTCCCTAGGCATTGTACTGCATGTGGTTTGACGAAATGGTTTGGTCAATTTGGTACGTGTGAACTAGCATCAAATGACCGCCACCAGTTGAACGAGCGATAAACCCCCACCCATTGACTGGTATGATTCCGGGTCCTAGAATCATGAAGGCTAGCGCATTTGCATCTGCTGCAACAAATCTAATTGCAGACCAAAAGGACAAAAATGTACAATCATGTTCAGAGTATGTGTGGAATTAAGACTATTATAACAGTGACACATATCATAGATAGAGAATTGCAATGCTGTGGTCATAATCATACCCCAAGTTAAAAAAATAAACCAATGGCTTTCATATTCTAGCAATATGTCATGGTTCAAACATCTTGTAACAATGAGAGGAAAACAACTATGATAGGGCCTACTCATATTCTACCATAGCACTTACTACTGTTCTCATATCAACTCTAAGCAATAACATGCGTTGTTATAAAAATCTTGGAAATGAGAGTAACATATAGGAATCATGAGGTTATACTCATAATATCTACTCTAACAATCATTAGATGCCAATTGTTCTCATATCAACTCTAACAATAACATGTGTGGTCATAAAAATCTAGAAAATAAGAGGAACATATAGCAATGATGTGGTTATAGACATACTATCTATTCTAAATTTGTAATAATCAACACGCAGTCGTATTCATAAGGTAAAGATGAGATGAGATAGACAAATTACACAATGATAGATTCCACTAGTATAGGCCTCCAATCTGTGCGTCGACCGCGTAAACGATGCCATCATGCACTATAGCATCACACAGAAATGGAGGCTCAACAGGATTGACGATGAGCCATAACCATGTATAGCGATCAGATTCCAGATAGACTAATCCCACGTTGAACAAGGTAATGAGCTTGTAATCCATGTAGTCTTCTGATGGTGTGGGCACTTCGTAGATTACCACCTTCAGCAAACAGAGGTCGAACCAATAGCTCAACGTGTCTCGTGTGTAGTAGGTAGGAGTGTTCGACGGGCCGCGAGGCTCGATGCCGGTGGTATCCAACGATGGAAGAGTGATCACTCACTGGGTCTAGATATCCATGAGACGCCACGGACTACCGGATTGGTGGATGAGGATGATCCAGTTGGCCTTCATGCCCGCCCAATAGTGGTCGCGCATGAAGGATAGGTGGACGAGTAGTGGTAGCCTGTCGAGGGGCACCACGACAACCTTCGTAGGATCATCAAGTCGGTGTCTGGGCCACCTATGAGGATCGGGCATCAGCAAGCAGGGTGTCTTGAAAAGGGTCGGCCGGTTGCAAACGAGTAGAAGGTAGAAAGACACTGAGCATGCGGCCAGATGGACAGTGCTGAGTAGGTCCATACAATTACAGATCTGCTCCAAGAGAACATCAGGGAGGGAATTCCAATCACAGCTCTGCGTGTCAGACGGTTTTGCCATATGGTTTTTTAGGGCACTGGACTGGGGTTTTCGGTGCCTATGAGCGAGCGGGGAAGTGGGTTCGGGCAGGCGAATGAAGAAGATGGCATGTGTAGCCGAGCAGTGAGCGGGGGGATATGGTACGCGCGAGCTACCAAGGAAGATGGCATGGGCGGGCGAGCAGTGAGCGGGGGGAAATGGTGTGCGGCCGATGATGGGGAAGAGAGGAGGAAGAAGAAGAGAGGAGGAAGAAGAGGGAAGACGGGGAAGAAAGTGCATTACATCTCAATTCTACTAGTACTACTACTAGGATATATCGTCCTTCAGAGTGTAAATAGTTAAGCCGATGAAGTGTGGGTCTACCTCAAGAGGGCGCATATGTCAATTAATGGAGGAGAGAGGTGCGTACGCGTATTTTGCGTAAGTGTCCTCCACTGGCAAACATGATGGCAGTACTGGGTAAGGCTGATTTAGTAACACCAACACACTGGTTCAGCTTATTAATTAAGTGTCCCATCTGCTCCAGCGTGTATTGTCACTTCACTGTGAAGACTAGTTGAATAGTTCTCTCTGACCGAGATGGGGAATAATGCATCGCTAAGACTTCCTATCTATAGTATCTCTGTGCCTCTATGCTCATCATGTCCAACAAGATGAAACATTGGTCAAGGCACCCGACGCCAATAATGTAGGAGTACTAGTAGTATTTTGTGTCGAACTTTGACAATCTATTTAACTAATAAAATGTTAATACATTTCACCAAAAATCATATCACTGGATTCGTATTTGAACATAGTTTTTAATGGTATAGTTTTTTATGACATGCATTGTCACTTTGTTAGTTAATTTTACGGTCAAAATTTTACACTAAGTACAAAGGGGACCATTAAACCAGGACAGAGGTTTACATACAGGTCAATAAAAAAATCACCAACCAAGGTAGGAGTAAATGATGAGTGCCTGAAGATTTTTTTTCCAAAAGTACTCAATAATAGGCTCATTTTTCTCAAGAAAATTGTGTTTACGAACGTATTAATTGGAATGCATGCGTGAGGAACAAATGACCAGAACTTTAACACGCATTAGTGAGTTATCTCTTAATTCTTCCGTGCAATGTTTTAGTGAAGCTTGAAATATGAACATGTCAATGGGAGGGAGTAAAAGCCTCATGCATGCATGCATGCATGCAACATGCAACACTCACACGTACGCATCACACGATGCAACACACACGCTCACGCTCAAGTGCTCAACCTATTCCCTACGTCCGCGGAAGACTGTACATATAGAGATTTACACATTGACCAGGAGGAACTGGAACATCATGGCATAACTAACGCCCAAAAGTAGCAGACTTATGTGTGCATGCGAGTATGCGACCATTGAGAGAAGAAGATTAAATGAAGGTTGTTGCATGTTGTAATTAAAGATAGACATGTATCCTATAGCTAGAGCACAAGATGGTGCATCAGTCAATCAACATCGATTAGATTAAAGGCTAAATGCATTGGAAGTGTAGATGTACACTCTTTGTTATTGAACCGATGTACACTCTTTGTTGGAAGACCGAGGGAGTACACGTGCATGCACTCACATAGACAGCCAGGGTGGTCCACGCGCAAGGGTTGGACTCCTGTTGCTCCTACGTAAAGTTTTGTTTAACTGATTTCTTTGCTCTGCCAACTGACAGGTGGGACCCAGAATCAAGGTGTCAATTTAACCAGTCAACAACGTGCCATGTCGACTATGTGGCCCGTCAGTAGAGTGCAATATGTTGCTCTATGATGAGCTAGTGATCGTATAATCACTAGAAAACTATATAGTAACTATAAAGAGCGTATTTTTTACATACGTTGACCGCCAGTGTATTTTCTCGTTTCAAATTAAGCCATATTAACCGGAAAGGACGTAGTACGGACTAGTACTGCTTTGATTTGTCCCGTCAACTCGCCGAACGAGGAGAAGCTTGCTTACTACACCCTCTCCGTCGCCCACGTGCGCGGTGGCTCGCGGGACAAGGAGAAGGTTTTGACTACAGTGCCCTCTCCCTCTCCCTCACATGCCCTCGTGGTGGACGTGCAGCAGTTCAATCGATGTAAGATTGCCAGAAGCATATTGTACTATAGTATCATCATTGTTGGACCTTCCGAAGAGGCGAAGAGCCAAGTGCAAGGTTCACACAATTACGAACTGTTGAACCTTCCGAAGAGGCAAAGATCCAAGCGCAAGGTTTTATAGGAGTTGTCGTCCTAGTAGGAGCACTACAACTATAGCGAACGATGCTACTGTATGATGTCGTCGCGTCACCTATATCCAAAGTTGTGCCACCTTTTTTCTCAAAGAGCTGTGTTAATCTCTCTCAACAACAACAACGATCTATTTTGGTGATGGCACACCAATCTCCCCGAACCTGACAATTGATTAATCGGTTGGTGGAGCTTCTCAAATAACCAGTATCATACGCCGGTTGCAACAGTTATTTTTGGAGAAGACGATCTTCGAAGGACAGTCCGACCATGCACATATTAGGAATATATTTTTTATTATTCTTGATGCACTGAGCACTTGACACCCTCTCTGGTTATGGGTCCCACAAGCAAATGAGTTAAAAGTGTTGGTTAAACATGTAATGGGCAAGGAGGTGGAATTGATAAGGGCATGAAGATAAATTGGACGCTAATACATTTTAGGTTTATGGGGGGGGCGTGGGGCAAGTATCGATACTTGTTAAAAAAAAATGAGGCCCTGGAAATAGATAAAAGAAAAACAAGTTAACAACAAACAAAAATACGGTAAATGGACTACTTTGCCCCATACGTGCTTTGTAATTTATTGCAAACAAAGCTTACGCTAAGAATCAGCGCATTTTTAATATACATTATTCGTTGTTATCATGATGCGAGAATGTTCATCGAACAGTTTTATGAAATAATGTTGAATTAGTGGGTAAGACCGAATTAATAACGTTTATGAAGCAATCTATGTACATAGTTAATCTACCTACGTGGTGAGGCGGAAATCATGTCACTAACGATACAATGCGCGTTCTGCCAATTAACGTACAACGAGATATCTATGTTACACCGTAACGTTCGTAGTATTTGAGAGGTTAGCCGCGCAACCAATCAAACGGCAGCCGTGAGCATACAGTAACGAGCATCCTATCCCTGACTCGTAACCAGACATGCATCTCGGTTCCGGTAACTCGATTGAGATCCCGGTGCAAACGAAAGTGCGGCGAGAGCGTGACATGCGATAGAAGGTGGGGTGATCCCGGTAACCGGGTTCCCACGAGACGACGGCATGGAAATGGGGAACGTGCAAGAAACACGTCGGACATGGTGCAACCGCGAGCATTTCATACAACATACATTCATTCACGGGCATCGTTCCGGCGGTTATACCTTCGAAGCGTGCATTTCGAGGCGGTTCAAAAGCGTCGAGGGAAGTAGTCGTTCACGGGTTGTAATGGAAGTAGTGGTACACGATTTGTAGATGGTCAGGGTCACAACGAGGAACTTGACGTCCAAGGGATCTTCGAGGGTCGACGGTAGTGGTACACGTTTGGCGTTTCGTAGTCGTTCGAGTAATCGGTAGAGAAACTTGGTGGTCCATGTAGTCGAACTTGGCGCATCCGAGGGGTACTTGGTGAAATCACGTAATCATACACGGGTCGTAGAGGTACTTGGCATCCCTGAGTCGAGGGTAGTGGTTCCCTTGATGTTGTAGTCGTGCATGGTGATGAGCGTCGGGGTACTTGATGGTCTCGAACTCCAAAGTGGTACAAGGAGAGATGCACGGTCATGGTCATCTTCGGACCTGGGATTCCATGGCGGCGCCGTGGTGGTCTTGCAGCAACAGCAAGGGTGTCGGGGAGGCCTAGCACGGCGCCGAAGATGGAAACGGGTGAAAACGAGGTTCCCCGGCAGCAGGGACGGCATCTGGCGACCCCTGGCCCGGTGGCTCGATGCAGGGCGCGAGAGGAGGCAAAAAAATAGCGCCGTGGAGGCCTGCTGGTCTTGGACGGCGGCAACGAACAGGAGAAGGAGGGAAGCAGTGGGGAACGGCGGCCATGGGCCTCAGCAGCAGGGGAGCAGTCATGGCGGGGCTACGCTATGGAAGAGGCGTGGTCAGGACGAGGCGCAGGGGCCCTGTGGGCGCTGGAGGCGACGCCGGTCCTCGGACGATGAGGCGATGACGAGGAGGCGGAGCAGAAAGGCGGCGACGCAGCCTGGAGAAGGGAAGCAGAGGCCGGTGGCGCGAGGGAAACTCCCACGACGGCGGGCACCGACGAACGTAGGCGGGCGTTTGCAGGGCCGTCGCGCGCGGAGAGGAGACTCGAGAGGATCGGGCACGGGGTGTGTGGGCGGCGGTGAGGCGCGCCGGGCGGCGAAGCGGAGCAGTTGGCGGCTCCACGGGCCAGACGGCGACGGGATCTGGGCGCGAGCAGGGATGCGGTGGCCGGGGAGGTCTCGCGTGCGGGGGCAAGGAAGGGCGAGGAGAGGGGCAGCGCGAGGTGGAAGAGAGGAGTGGGGATCGGGGCTAAGGAGTCGGGCAGCGGTCTCCCTGGCGGCGCTGGGAGAGATCGAGAGGGAGAGGTTCGCTGGGCCTAGGGTTAGGTGGGGTGTGGGCTGCGGCTGGAAGTAGATGGGCCGGTGGATGGCATTAGAGGCTGGCCCCGTGGAGAGGGAAAAAGGCCTGGCTGGCTTGTCTCTCGTTACTAAAAGAAAAAGAAAAAAAACATAGATTAAGAAAGAAAAGAAAGAGGGGGTAAGGGGAAGAAGTTGGACACGCAGATAATTTTCCCGGACTCACAGAAATGTGCTTATTCCAAGAAAATAGAAAAAGCCATGATTGAAAGATTTAAATTCAAACTCATTTGATTTAAATTCAAATGATTTGAATAGGAAGTGAGGGTTGGGGAGGTCCAAAAATGTTCGGATTTTTGGTGGAGCTCCGGAATATGATGAAAGAATATATGTCAAGGATGGAAACCAAGAATTAAGATAACAAAGGCATTGGGATAATATGCAAGTGTGTTATGGTGATTTCCAAATTAAAGAAATATTTAATATAGCTCCCTAATATTGAGACGATATGTTATAAAGAGAAGTCACCCTTCCCCCGATTTAAATAGATCACCCATCTATGAAATTTGTTAGTTGAGTTGAGATGCAAAGGTTAATGACATGATGGCATGATGACATGATGCAATGCAAAAGTAAAAGAGCAAGCACAAAAGAAACACACGGCAAAACTCGGAATAGCTGGAAGTCTTATGGAGCGTCGGTCTCGGGGCGTTACAACACTCCACCACTACGAGAGGATCTCATCCCGAGATCTAGAATGGCACCGGAGGGAAAAACGGAAGAGAAAGAGAAGAGGTAAAACTAAGTTGCTTCTTTGACAAACGAGCGAAACCAAGGAACCTTGCGAGATTGAACAAATTCGAGAAAGAACACAACGAAGGTGAATAAGGTCGAAAACACTCCTTTAGAAAAGAGAAACAAAGAACATTGCGAAAAACCTTGAGGTTGAAGGGCAAGATAAATATTGAAACCACTCCGGTTAAAAACAAGATAGAAAAGGATTAAGAATGATATAATTTGGCCAGCACTCCGACTGCAAATGAAAACCAACAATGAAAAAGAATAATCTTGATATGGTCTTATAGAATACATCTCAAATTATGAGGTGACAACCTGCCACTCACGGGAAAAAAATTGGATTGGTATGACCAAGGAGACGAGAACGTATTTCACCGGGAGGATAAAGAAGAAGTTGGGTCCTTTATAAGCA
>NC_053026.1:42353022-42458072 GCF_003073215.2 Triticum urartu | reverse complement strand
ATCCCTTGAGATTGCAACTCTACCTAGACCCAATACCTTACTTTTACCAGTGTCAGCAAATGTGATGTGGCTCTTGTCGGATGGACGTAAGGTTGAGTCCATAAGAAGGCTTCTTTTGCCAGTCATGTGATTTGTACACCCACTATCAATAATCCATTCTGAAGACGCTGGTGTCGTACCCTACAGTGCAGTTAGGGGGATAGGCTTCACGAAGAGCATTGTGAAGCAAAAACATTTGACGAACCAGTGGGTTATGAAAGCTTAGATCCAGATTAGGACTAATAGGGAGAGTAGCAAGCGATTCAGGAACGAAGTACATAGTAAGACCATTCGGGCATTTGATCTTGCGCCCTACAAGATGTTTAAGGTCCCCAGCAATAGCGTCAGACGATTTTGGTTTTCTGCTGGAGACCTTTCCCTGCAAAAGGGAGTTAAGCTTTCTTAGCCACCCACATCTTTAAGGGTGGCTTAGAAGCAATAAGTCTAAGTGCAGCATCTGAGAACTTTGGCTTTGGAGCCCTAGCAAACAGTCTTGCGGGCGGACAATAGTACTCATAAGAATAAGCAGAATAGTTCTTGGTCTGATGAACATGGCGGTTTGATGAACCGCTCTCATATTCATATGCCTGAGTATGGTTTCCCTGCAAAACATTTGCGTTAGTGCGACTCAGGTGAGTCCTCTGTCTGTATGAAGCCTTTGGACCGTATGAAGCCTTTGGTCTGAGGTTTGTCTTCTTCACGTGAGGTGTCATGATGACATTCACAGGAAGATTCTCCAGACACCTTTTCGGAACCCAGATCTTCTTCATAGGCGGTCCATTCCTGCAGTTAGTACCAATGTACCTGGCAAACACTTCACCATTCTGATTCTTAAACAGTTTATAGTTTGCATCAAAGGATTCATCAATGACAATGGGGTTAGCACAAGTGAACCCAGATAGAGTGGATGGATCTGCTGAAAATTCCTTTGCAGCAACCCATGTGGTTTTGGGGTACTGCTCAGGTTTCCAGTAAGAGCCATCAGCATTCATTTTCCTTACGAACCCAACACCCTCTTTCCTCGGGTTTCGGTTCAAAATCTGCTTTTTGAGGACATCACATAGTGTCTGATGCCCTTTAAGACTTTTGTACATCCCTGTTTCAAGCAATGTCTTCAACCTAGCATTCTCATCAGCAATAGCAGTGGAATCCTCAGCAGAGGGGTTAGTTCCCACATCAACAGTTGAAGATATTGCAACAGTAGCAGCAGTAGAACATTCAGCAACAGTAGTAGCATTATCACGCTCAATGCATTTAAGACATGGTAGTTCAAATCCTTCCTGAGCGGAGCTGATCTGTTCGGCGCGGAGTGACTCGTTTTCCTTTTGAAGATCTTCATGAGCCGCTCTCAATTTCTCAAGAGCTTGCTTCCTTTGAAGATAATCATAGGAAAGCTTTTCATGAGTTGTTGAGAGAGTTTCATGACGACTTTCAAGTTCCTCATACTTAACGTGAAGATTTTTTATGTCTTCAATTAAGGATTCGGATCGAGTCATTTCAACACCTAACAGATCATCGCTTCTGTCTAACAGTTTTTGAATATGTTCCATAGCTTTCTGTTGTTCAGTTGCAATTTTAGCAAGTGTTTTGTAGCTGGGTTTTGAACCACAATCAGAGTCATCGTCACTAGATGTTTGATAGTGAGTAGTGCGTGTGTTTACCTTGGCACCGCGTGCCATGAAGCAGTAGGTAGAAGCGGAGCAGTCCTTGTCATTTGCATCGGTGTCGGTGACGAAGTCATTGTCTTCAGTGTTGAAGATGGACTTGGCAATGTATGCTGTAGCCAGACTTGCGACGCCTGAATCGGACTCCTCCTCAGACTCCACCTCCGCCTCCTCAGAAGCGGACTCCTCCTCTGAATCCATTTCCTTGCCAACAAACGCATGTGCCTTGCCAGATGAGCTCTTCCTGTGTGATGAAGACTTTGAAGAAGACTTGGAAGAAGACTTTGAGTATTTCTTCTTCTTCTTGTCGTCAGAGTCATATTCCTTGCTCTTCTTCTTCTTTTTGTTCTCATTGTCCCACTGTGGACACTCAGAGATGAAGTGGCCAGGTTTCTTGCACTTGTGACATGTTTTCTTCCTGTAGTCATGAGCAGAAGCTTCATCATTCCTTGAGCTTGATCGGGAAGACTTTCTGAAACCTTTCTTCTTGGTGAATTTTTGGAACTTCTTCACAAGCATAGCAAGTTCCCTTCCAATGTCTTCAGGATCATCCGAACTGCTGTCAGATTCTTCTTCAGATGAGGAGACAGCTTTTGCCTTCAAGGCACGAGTTCGCCCATAGTTTGGACCGTAGATATCGCTTTTCTCAAAAAGCTGAAACTCATGTGTGTTGAGCCTCTCAAGTATGTCAGACAGATCGAGTGTCTTGAAATCAGGACGTTCTTGAATCATCAGGGCTAGGGTGTCAAACGAACTATCAAGTGATCTCAGTAGTGTCTTGACGACTTCATGTTTGGTGATCTCAGTAGCGCCGAGGGCTTGAAGCTCATTTGTGATGTCAGTGAGTCGGTCAAATGTGAGCTGGACATTCTCATTGTCATTTCGCTTGAAGCGGTTGAAGAGGTTGCGAAGGACACTGATTCTCTGATCTCTCTCGGTTGAGATGCCTTCATTGACCTTGGAGAGCCAGTACCAGACCAGCTTAGATGTTTCCAAAGCACTCACACGGCCATACTGTCCTTTGGTCAGATGACCACAGATGATATTCTTGGCAGTAGAGTCCAGTTGAACGAACTTCTTGACATCAGCAGCAGTGACACCTTCTCCAGCCTTGGGAACGCCGTTCTTGATGACATACCATAGGTCGACGTCAATGGCTTCAAGATGCATGCGCATCTTATTCTTCCAGTAGGGATATTCGGTTCCATCGAAGACGGGGCACGCAGCGGAGACTTTAATTATCCCTGCAGTCGACATAGCTAAAACTCCAGGTGGTTAAACTGAATCACATAGAACAAGGGAGCACCTTGCTCTGATACCAATTGAAAGTGCGTTATATCGACTAGAGGGGGGTGAATAGGCGATTTTTATGAAAGTCTTGAAAACGTGGAAGTTATGAAGACAAACGATAGAAATAAACCTATTACCCTACAGTGGAAGGTAGACTACACTAGGCAAGCCATAGTCAAGTATTCAATAGAGTGAAAGCACAATGACTAATAGCAGCAATGTAGTAAGGATCAGGTAGGAAGATATTGTGAAGCTACACAGAACACGCAGTCACTCAGTGAAGACAAAAGATAGTGCAAACATACAATGACTTCACAAGGAGTAACAGTAAGTAAAGAGAAGGGAAGATGAAACCAGTCACTCGCTGAAGACAATGATTTGTTGGACCAGTTCCAGTTGCTGTGACAACTGTACGTCTGGTTAGGGCGGCTAGGTATTTAAACCTTAGGACACACAGTCCCGGACACCCAGTCCTGAACACGCAGCTCAGGACACCCAGTCCTCACCGTATTCCCCTTGAGCTAAGGTCACACAGACCTCGCCCAATCACTCTGGTAAGTCTTCAAGGTAGACTCCCAAACCTTCACAGACTTCGTTCACCGGCAATCCACAATGTCTCTTGGATGCTCAGAACGCGACGCCTAACCGGCTGGAGGATGCACAGTCCTCAGGTGTAATAAGTCTTCAGATCACACAGACAAGAAGACTTAAGTGATGCCTAATTATCTTTGGCTCTGGGTGGTTAGGGCTTTATCCTCGCAAGGAATTCTCTCTCAAAGGCTTCGAGGTGGGTTGCTCTCAAATGACGAAAGCTGTACTCTAAATCTGAGCAGCCAGTCGTTTATGGTTGTAGGGGGTGGGCTATTTATAGCCACTTGGCAACCCGACCTGATTTGTCCGAAATGACCCTGGGTCACTAAGGAACTGACACATGTTCCAACGGTCAGATTTCAAACTAACACGGCAACTTTACTTGGGCTTCAATCAAAGCTGACTTGCCCGACTCTGGACAAGATTCGCTCTCAACGTCTTCACTCGAAGACATAGGTTTTGTTTAAGCATCACTTCAGTCATTCTGACTGGTTCTCTTGGACCCCACTTAACAGTATGGTGGTTCCTATGACTCAACATAGAAGAAAGAGAACTACGAAAGATCTAAGTCTTCGAGCTCCATAGGCTTCATGTGGTGTCTTCTCTTGTCATAGTCTTCAATGTGAGTATCTTCATATACCACCTTTGACTTCAATGTCTTCATACATTTTTAGGGGTCATCTCTGGTAGGAAAACCGAATCAATGAGGGACTTCTACCTGTGTTATCCTGCAATTCTCACAAACACATTAGTCCCTCAACTAGGTTTGTCGTCAATACTCCAAAACCAACTAGGGGTGGCACTAGATGCACTTACAAGGATAACACCGGTAGAAGTCCCTCATTGATTCGGTTTTCCTACCAGAGATGACCCCTAAAAATGTATGAAGACATTGAAGTCAAAGGTGGTATGTAAAGATATTCACATTGAAGATTGTGACAAGAGAAGACATCGCATGAAGCCTATGGAGCTCGAAGACTTAGATCTTTCGTAGTTCTTTTTCTTCTTTGTTGAGTCATAGGAATCACCGTACTGTTAAGTGGGGTCCAAGAGAACCAGTCAGAATGACTGAAGTGATGCTTAACCAAAACCTATGTCTTCGAGTGAAGACTATGAGAGCAAATCTTGTCCAGAGTCGGACAAGTCAGCTTTGCTTGTAGCCCAAGTAAAGTTGCCGTGTGTGTTTGAAATCTGACCGTTGGAACACGTGTCAGTTCCTTAGTGACCCAGGGTCATTTCGGACAAATCGGGTCGGGTTGCCTAGTGGCTATAAATAGCCCACCCCCTACAACCATAAACGGTTGGCTGCTCAGAGTTAGAATACGGCTTTTGTCGTTTGAGAGCAACCCACCTCGAAGCCTTTGAGAGAGAATTCCTTGCGAGGATAAAGCCCTAACCACCCAGAGCCAAAGAGTGTTAGGCATCACTTAAGTCTTCCTGTCTGTGTGATCTGAAGACTTATTACACTTGAGGACTGTGAATCCTCCAGCCGGTTAGGCGTCGTGTTCTGAGCATCCAAGAGTCATTGTGGATCGCCGGTGAACAAAGTCTGTGAAAGTTTGGGGGTCTACCTTGAAGACTTACCAGAGTGATTGGGCGAGGTCTGTGTGACCTTAGCTCAAGGGGAATACGGTGAGGACTGGGTGTCCTGAGCTGCGTGTTCAGGACTGGGTGTCCGGGACTGTGTGTCCTCAGGTTTAAATACCTAGCCGCCCTAACCAGACGTACAGTTGTCACAGCAACTGGAACTGGTCCAACAAATCATTGTCTTCAACGAGTCACTGGTTTCATCCTTCCCTTCCCTTTACTTACTGTTGGTCCTTGTGAAGTCATTGTATGATTGCACTATATTTTGTCTTCAATGAGTGACTGCTTGTTCTGATTATCTTCATAATATCTTCCTACCTGATCCTTACTACCTAGCTGCTATAGGTCATTGTGCTTTCACTTCATTGAATACTTGACTATGGTTTGCCTAGTGTAGTCTACCTTCCGCTGCATGGTAATAGGTCTATTTCTATCGTTTGTCTTCGAAACTTCCACGTTGAGAAGACTTTCATAAAAATCGCCTATTCACCCCCCCTCTAGTCGATATAACGCACATTCAACATCCACGCACCGGCATGGCGTGCGAAAAGGCAGAAGCTATACCGTCAGGCCTATGATATGGGTCTAGTAGACATGACATCTGGTGGGTCCCGCATAGTTCTCGAGAACTCTTTGGGGGCATGCAGCCGTTTATCCACCGGGCAAGCCAGCAACCCCACGCCGTTCGCATGCCCTACTTGTCCCCGTCTTCTACCTTACAACAGTTCGCTCCCAGTTGTCCCGTCCTTTCACATTAGTTCACTCCCAGTTTTTTTTGCGGGGTACAACAGTTCAAAATCCATGGCCTCCCAAATCTCCATGGTCGCCGCTGAGTACCAGGTTAGAGCCATCACCGGCGATCAGTTCATCGTCATCTACACACGTGGATCCAAGACGGTGAAAGCATGTCTTGCTCGCTTCCTACGCATGTTCAACAGTTCAACGGATGAGTGGATCGCTGGGCTAGATGTTGAGTACACCACAGTCCTGGGATGAGAGAAGGATCTAAAGGACGAAGAGAGGAAGAAGCCTGCCGTGATCCAGGTTTGTGTACATAACGTTTGCTTGATCTACCACATATGCCATGCCGACATTGAGTGCCAGGATTTTAAGAACTTCCTCAAGGACAAAAGAGTGAAATTCATTACTGTAGGCTTTAAGAACGACAGGGATGTCCTGCGTCAGATAGGTCTCGTTGTAGGCTAGCCCTTCGATCTCCAAAAGGCAAGCCTGGTGTCCTCCTCTCAACCTTCAATGCTGACCCTGGCAGCAGCCATGATTGATCCTTCGTACGCTAAACTGAAGAAACCTCATCACGAGTTTCATCATGCATGGGAGTCGAAGACATTAGATGAAGATCACATCATGTGCGCAGCAATGGATGCCTACCTTTGTTTAAATATCTACAAGGGTTGGATGAAGAAGCAGAGCCCAGCGTCCGGTTCAAGCAAAGAAGCGTCGGCGAATAGGAAGAGGTAGAGGGACGAGGACGAAGTCGAGGACGTGGACTCGGACTCCGACTAGGTGGCAGTGCCGTCGCTCATGCTGGTTCTACTGCAGTGTCAAGCGTACTAGTTTCTTAGTTTATTTTCAAGGGTGTGTTGTGCTGAGGCCCCAGCAGAACTATGTTTATGTTCTTTCTTGCAGTTGGTACTACTTCTCGTATCTTCTGTTCCTACTGTACTTAATACGTTCGTACTGGTAGTATAATTTGGGTCAGTCGATTTGTGTAGGATCGAAAGTATGTCTAGAGCGGGGGTGATTAGACTACTTGACCAAATAAAAATCTAGCCTTTTTCCAATTTTAGTTCTTGGCAGATTTTAGCTATCTTAGCACAAGTCAAGCAATCTCCACACAATTCAAGCAAGCATGCAAAAGAGTATATGAGTAGTGGAAAGTAAAGCATGCAACTTGCAAGAATGTAAAGGGAAGGGTTTGGAGGATTCAAACGCAATTGGAGACACGGATGTTTTTGTCGTGGTTCCGATAGGTGGTGCTATCGTACATCCACGTTGATGGAGACTTCAACCCACGGAGGGTAACGGTTGCGCGAGTCCACGAAGGGCTCCACCCACAAATGGTCCACGAAGAAGCAACCTTGTCTATTCCATCATGGCCGTCGCCCACGAAGGACTTGCCTCACTAGCGATAGATCTTCACGAAGTAGGCGATCTCCTTTCCCTTACAAACTCCTTGGTTCAACTCCACAATCTTGTCGGAGGCTCCCAAGTGGCACCTAGCCAATCTAGGAGACACCACTCTCCAAGAAGTAACAAATGGTGTGTTGATGATGAACTCCTTGCTCTTGTGCTTCAAATGATAGTCTCCCCAACACTCAGCTCTCTCTCACAGGATTTGGATTTGCTGGAAAGAAGATTTGAGTGGGAAGCAACTTGGGGAAGGCTAGAGATCAAGATTCATATGGTTGGAATGGAATATCTTGACCTCAACACAAGTGTAGGTGGTTCTCTCTCAGAAAATATGTATTGGAAGTGTAGGTATGTTCTGATGTCTCTCCCCACGAATGAAGAGTGGGTGGAGGGGTATATATAGCCTCCACACAGAATCTAACCGTTACACACAATTTTCCAAACTCGGTGGGACCGAATGGTTAAACTCGGTCGGACTGATTCAACAAACCTAGTGACAGTTAGGATTTTCGGTGGGACTGAGATGCAACTCGGTAGGACCGATATGGTTAGGGTTAGGGCATAACTAATCTCGGTGTGACCGATTACACAAACTCGGTGGGACCGATTTTGGTAATAAGCTAACCAAATAGTTGGTCAGGCAAACTTGGTGAGACCGATTACACAAACTTGGTGGGACCGATTTTGGTAATAAGCTAACCAGAGAGTTTGCATTGTAATCTCGGTAGTACCGATTGCTCAAACTCGGTGAGACCGATCTTGGTAATGGACATACACAGAGAGATTACAATCACATCTCGGTGAGACCGAGATCCCTATCGGTGAAACCGATTTGCTAGGGTTTGTGGTAGTGGCTATGACATCTGAAACTCGGTGGCGCCGGATAGAAAGAATCGGTGTGGCCGAGTTTGACTTTTGGTTTAGGTCATATGTGGATGTGGGAAGGTAGTTGAGGATTTTGGAGCATATCACTAAGCACTTTGAGCAAGCAAGCCATTAAGCAACACCTCATCCCTTCTTGATAGTATTGGCTTTTCCTATAGACTCAATGCGATCTTGGATCACTAAAATATAAAATGTAGAGTCTTGAGCTTCAAGCTTGAGCCAAACTTTTTGTCCTTAGAATTTTGAGGGATCCTCTTTCCTCATCCATGCCATGCCATTCATTGAGCTTTTCCTGAAATATTAATCTTGGAATAATGTTTGCTCAATGAGCTATATGTTGTTAGGAATTACCAAAACCACCCAGGGATAGTTGCACTTTCAATCTCCCCCTTTTTGGTAATTGATGACAACATATAGATCAAAGCTTCGACAAATGATAATAAGAGTGAAAGATATTGTCGCTTTGAGAAGTATGTGAAAAGCAAGAGCTCCCCCTAAATTTGTGCATATCTTAAGATTTTCTTTGGACTGCAAATGCACAATGAGTTAGGATCATGGGTTACTCTTCCATGTCACATACATCTTGGTGGAGCGCTAAAAATAATAAAGATTGAATACATGCACTCATCACCAAGCAAAGTGAATGATCATATAAGGATAATTAAGATAATATCATCTAACATGCATAAGTGTAGCTTATGATCAACCACATGATCATCAATGTCTCACAGATAATAGCATAGTATCTCAAGCAATCTAAAGACAAACAAAGTTCAACCACCAAAGCAAGAGAGAATAAAAAGCAACGCTCTCTCTCGAAGCCTATGATCTATACATTTTTCTCCCCCTTTGGCAACAAGTTACCAAAAAGTTCATAGAAAATGCATAGCACTAGAACGTCTCTCAGGCTTGGTCTTCAGGTGGTGGTGTCCGGAGAACTCCAAGAACGAAGGCTTCAGTTGAAGTAGATGGAGCTGATGGAGTTGGTGCTGGAGCTGGTTGCGCTGGAGCTGTAGCTAGTGCAGATGAAGTGACTCTAGTGTCTGGAACAGGCACTGCAGCAGATATCTGAGCTCGAGGCACTTTGGCAAATGCATGAGTGGTTGTCTTGCCCTTCCTCTCCTGCATGTCATCCTGTAGCTGCTCCACAACAGACTGAATCTCAGTTACTTTGACATCTAAATCATAGATTTTTTGTTCCCCGATTCTTTCCAGGCTCTCTTGGTTTTGAGTTAGGGTGGCCAACCCCTTCTCAATCCTCAGAGTTGATGCTATCAATAACCAAGCTGGTCCTGCTTGCTTTTCAAAAAGTACTCAGATGCCTCCTCTTGAGTTGGCATCTTGGCAGCCTTCTCTTTCTTTGCTTTCTCCTTCTTCTCTTGAGCTTGTACTGATGATGGTTCATTCTCATTCATCACAACTTGATTGTCCTCAAAGTCAGGATAGATAGGCAAGTGTTCCTTATCCAACAAGTATGTGCCTGTGCCCATCTTTGAGTTTATCAACTCCTGGATCTGTGGGGCATATCCACAACTTCTTTTCTAGTCAGCTGCAGTCCTCTTGATAGTCTCAACTATAAGGCTCATGACCTTGAACTTCTGTGGCACATCAAATATATGTAGCAAGTTAATTGCATGGCCTCTGATCATTCTGTGATCACCAGACTTGGGCAAGAGAGTGTGCCTAAGGATCCAATTGATTGTAGGCAGCCCTGACAGCAAGTGTTTTACTGACCCAAACTGGTGAGTCTCAAGATCATCTTCAGGAATCTCCTTATACCTGTTTGCCATAGAGTTGTGATTCATCTTCTTCTTGGCATAGACATTCAAGTCATCTTGTTCTTCCTTAGGAGCATTGATCAGATTTTCCCATTCCTCAATAGTTGAGTGGTACCTTGTACCTTCAGACATCCATACTATCCTGCCATCTGGATAGAAGTGTGCTGTGGAGTAGAATTGCATTATGAGCTCCTCATTCCACTTTGTGAGCTTCTGCCCAACAAAGTCTGCAACTCCACAAGCACTGAAGCTGTCAAACACACCAGGATAGTGTTCCTCATTTTCCTTGATATACTTCCAGTCGACCCACCTCATTTCACACACTATAGGCTTCTTGTCCAACAACACTGTCTCATAGAAGTCCTGTTGTTCCTTTGTGTGGAACCTGTAATCAACAGCAGTCCTTCTTCTTGTAGCATATGGGTCTGTCTCTCTCCATTTCCTCAGTCCTGAGTCTCTCCTGATCTTCATGTTCTCAGCCACAGGATGAGCATCATTGTGGTCTGGAATCTTGGGTTTGAGCTTCCTCAGGACTTGTCCTTCATCATCTTCATCAGTAGCAACTTCAGGCACTGGGGCCTTGTTCTTCTCAGCAGCTGGTATACTCTTGGTATTCCTCTTAGGTGCACTCTTGGGCTTGGAGACTGCTTTGGGTGCTTCTTTGGGCTTAATGAAGCAGCCCCTGTCCTGATAGCATCACCCATAAGCTTCTAGGCCTTAGGTGTTGGTGCAGCAACCTCTTCTTCCTCTTCCTCTTCAAAATCTCTCATGATTGAGGATCTCCCAAGCACTCTAGCAGTGGTCTTTTTGATCCTCTCCTTCCTCTTCTTCCCTTCTGCAGCAGCCTCTTTGGGTTCAGATTCCAAAGGGACTTGAGTAGATGCTCTGACCTTTGACATGGGTTGTCTTCCTGCTAGCCTTTTGATCTTCATCCCTGGCTTAAATGCAGCTGAGCTGTACTCCTTCTTGAGCACTTTCTTCTTTGATGTGGCATCATCCTCAGTGGCCACATAGTCTTCATCCTCAGACTCTGAAGTTTTCTTCTTCCTTGTTCTCGTGGCAGCTTTGGGCAAGTTGCTGGGAGTGCTCCTGCTACCATCATCTGAACTGCTAGAGGGACTAGTGCCCTCACTCAGGTGAACCTGCTCCTCTGACCTATTCTGGCTGTCACTCTGATCAGACATATTGCAAACACTGATAGCAGACCCTGTGAATAGATATAGATGAGATAGAGTGGATGAGCATCACAAAATGCAGAGGTTTTTGCAAAAGAATGAGTCAAAAACTTAGTTTTAGTTTTCCACAGAAAGCATTTCGGATCAACCGATTTGTAAACTCGGTGATACCGAAGCAGTGTTGGAACCTAAACTAGTGAACTCGATCAGACCGAGTCACAGTTCGGTGGCACCGAGACTGCTATGGTTTCACAAAGTCCTGAACTCGGTCACACCGATTTGCAATTCTTGGTCAGACCGAAAAATGCATGTGCAATGGCATGAGCCGAATCGGTGGTACCGAGTTCCACAACTCGGATGGTCCGAGATGGTTTCGGCGGAAACCTAACCCTAAATTTTCAATTCACGACTAAACTATGGAGTGTTTTGACTGGATAGAAGCGTTTCAATCGTGGTAAGAATCATAATGAACACAATGTGCTAGGAATCGGACGGGGATAGCACTGTGATCGAGTTCATACCCTAGTTCGGCAATGAACTCGCTACGGCGGCAACGGCGGGGAAGAATTCTGTTGAGGCGGCAGAGACCAGCTACAGGAGGCGGCTGGCGACGAGGAGGACGATCCGGAGACCCAGGAGGCAGAGCGAGCTATGCGCGGGCGAAGGGGTTTCGGAGAAATTTCCAAAATTTTGCCCGTGGGTATATATATCCCGACCCTGTCAGTGTGACCAAGTGGAACAACTCGGTGGCACCGAGATTCATAACTGCAAGTAGTTACTGAAAATCGGTGTGACCGAAAGGTTCAAATCGGTTGCACTGAGATTGAAAACCTAGATCGACTTAGTGATCTCGGTATGACCGAAATGGATGAATCGGTCAGATCGAAACGCACAAAGAAGTTTTGGAAGTTTAAGTCTATGACGAATCGGGGACTCCGAGTGCTCCTCACACAGACTGGTTCGAATCTGACTTGATCAAATTTTGTGATGTAGCATGAATAGAGTTTGAGACGAGAAAAGCATAGATAGCTAGAGAGGGTTCTTAGGCATTCTTGTCCATCCACTTGGCAAAAGAAAAGAAAAACAATCAATCAAAACAACAAGTGGATGTCCTCAAATGAGTGAAATATGCAATCAACATGCTCACACAATAAAATGGCAATTGAAATATGTGGCAAAGCATGCACAACCAATTCTAGCATCTATCAAACAATTTGCGATGACTAGGTCATCTATATATGAGTATATTGACTTAGGAGTCAAATGAGAACATTTGATCATAGGCCATACTCATCGTTTAAGCACAAGTGGGGTTACCACTTTTACATAAAGCATTGTTGTCTTCACACCATTAGAGTTGCTTTAGCTCAATTCTTAGAGTAAAGCTCCCCCTAGATGTGAGATCCCTCCTAAGAGGGATGAACTAACCTTGGGTTTTGTCGATGATGACTTCATGTAGATGTTGAAGATGTGGATGCTCAATGTTGATGTAGATCATTTGGAGCTATCCATTGGAGTGAGTTGCACTTTCAATACCTACACGGGTTAGTCCCACAAGGAACAAACAAGGATATCCATAGACATAAAGTGATGCACACACAAGATGATGTCTATGAAAGCTTTTAGGTTACCTTGTCCCTTGTCTTACCAACAAGAGGGTTTGTGACTCCTTGAACTAGTGCAAGATGTGGAAGTTGATTGCACTTGTTCTTGCCAAGATGATAAGAGTGAAGTATGTTGGCGGAGTCACCCTCAAGAACTCTCTAGTTCTTCTTCTTCAGGATCCACACCATCTTGATGGGAATCCTCGGTGTTGTAGTTGTGCTCGATGAAGTGGAACTTGAAGTAGTCTTGGGAACCCACTTGACCAAGGCCTTAGGAGCTTCTTCAAATGCATCAATTTCCTCTTGAAGCGGTTGTCCTTGCCTTTTTGCTCGTGGTCTTGTGGTGGAAGATCATCTTGAGCATGTGTACCTTTGAAGGAAGTAGGATCATACTTCTTTTGTTGAGGAACAAACTTCATCTTGGGGTATTGATCTTCTTCCCACTCAACTCCATTGGCATTGAACTTTCGTTCAAAACCAACACCTTGGTTCTTCCGGTGTCTTCCTTGCTTGCGTACAATTTCCTCGAATTGCTTACTCCTGACAAGGCTCTTGTAAACACCTTTCTCTATAATTCCCTTCAATAAGCTATTTTCTTGCTCAAGTGTAACTTGGCTAAGAGAATCATTAGTGGAATCAAGAGAACTACTAGAAGCAACAACATTGGATTTAACATGATTATTGTCACTACTAGAGGAAGAATCTTTCTTGTTCTTGTTACTAGACTTGACTTGAGGCATGTAAGTGGATAAAAGTAAACGCTTGGCAATGTAAGAAGAATTTTTCTTGTGAAGATCATCATTGATTGCTTTTAAGAACTCATGGTCTTGCTCAAGGTTGAGCTTTTCAAAACGTAATTTCTCATGAGTCCTTAAAAGTTCTCGATGATCTCCTAAGATAGTTTCATGAGCTAACTTAAGAGTGTTTAGTTCTTTAGTTAGAAACTCAATCTTCTCCTTATCATTGTCATTCGTTTTATCTTGATTAGCATGATTGATTGATGTTTCATCATAGTATTCATCACTAGAGTTGTCAACAAGTAAATCATCATCACCTAACAAGTCATCTTCATCACTATTGAAATCAACAAACTCAGGGTGTGATACCTTTGGGACTTTAGCCATGAAGCATCTTCCAAGTCCTTCATTCGGTGAATCAAATATGTCGTAGGAGTTGGTTGACACAAGTGCTAGAACGGCAACACCTTCATCTTGAGTATATTCGGAGTCAGAGTGATAGCTTCTCTCGGAGTGATTGTCGGAGTCGGAGCCGGATACCCATTCACCAACGTGAGCTTGATGTCTTCATTTTGTGTAGCTCCTTGATGACTTGTCCTTCCTTTCCGAATCCTTGCTTCTCTGGGATGTTCTTCGTTCATAACGATCATCTCTACTCCTTCTCTCTCTTGATGGTGATTCTTCTCTTCTACTTCTTCTTTTTGGAGAATCTTCTCTTCTCTTGTAGGGTGCCGTACACTCATTGGAATAGTGTCCGGGTCTTCCACAATTGTAGCAATTTCGCTCGCGACTAAAAGATCCGATTTATATCTGACAGATAGGAAGGAAACAAATGGGAATTTTGCAAAAAGATACCCATACTCCTCTCCAGATTTGCAAATAAGGCCTTCCCTCGTTCATCCTTTTCTCCCACAAGATAAACTACTCATACAAATGCATCTTGATGCGTGCAACGCATGGGCATCTTGCTAGTTCTAAAAACCTTTCCATCATTTGCCACACTACTGGTTGCAGATGAAAAACCTACCCAAGCACAGCGCGATACAGGAGCGACGCACAATTACAAGCTGATATTCTGTTGGACAATGGAGGCTATAACCAATTACTTTTACGGGAACAATAGCACCCAGGAAATTTGAAGGGTAGGTATGAACAAAATTGGAAATTCACATGTACTGCTAAGTGATTCAATACACACATTACCAATCGAGGAGGAGAACGATGGTCGCGGCGGCCTCTGTGAGTCATGGTCGGCAACAGGAGTCAGTTCATTGTCCACGACGGTGGTACTTCTGCGCTTGGCGTCGGCTTCCGGGAGGCATACCCGAGACCGTGGAAGACGATGCCGGGGAAGAGGCTCCGTGTACGATGACGACGGTGGACCGGCTCCAGTGCGGCATACGAGGTCATCGATGAGGCAGATGCGCTGCGGTGGACGAGTGCGGCGATGTAAAGGGGAGGAGCACGAAGGTTGCGGTGTCGTGGAGAAGTCTATTTTGCGGTGGGGATAGAAAATGGGGAGTATTCAGGTGTACTACTCTGGGTGCCTAGGTGGGGTTGGTTGGGTAGGGTGAACCTGAAGTTACGAAAACAGCCCCCTACCAAGCATCATCCGTAGGCCTGTTCGGAAGGCTATGATGATAACTTTCCACTGCTCGAATCAGGGTCGCGGGAGATTTTCCCACCGACCTCAAAATTTTGTGACACTGGACTCCCCATGTGGCGTGTTGAGTGATTCGGCTAAGCAACTAGCGAGTAGTAGTAGTAAACTCTGCATATTAGGTTTGACGAAGTCAAACTTCCTAAAGTTTAACCAAGTTTATAGAAAAATATAAACATTTACCATAACAAACATGTATGATGTGAAAGTACATTCAATAATGAATCTAATGATATTTATTTGTTATTGTATATGTTAATATTTTTTGTTATAAGCTTTCTAAGAGTTTACAAAACTTGACTTTGACCAATGCTAATACGCGGACTTAAATAAAGATGGAGGGAGTACACATTTGTTTTCTTAATTTGTAGTGAACTAATCATTTGTTGAAATTGTGAAATAAATATATTAGGCTATTGACTTCGAATGTAATGGTCTATAAAATTCAATAGTTACAATCATTATCGAATCCCAAGATGTATACAAGGTCTATAGTACTTCACAACATGCTCAAACTCACATAATCCCAGTCAAATGAGAATCTAAATGCATTTCATAGTTATTACTTTGTAGGATGCAACAAAAACAACCATAACTCTACATCAACCATTATAGAAGCAGCATTTTGACATATCCCAATGTGTAAATGAAACGTGCAGAGAGAGCTTTTGAAGATGGAGCAGATAGGGCAGGAAAGATTGTATGTATGTGGACGAGAGAGTAGGAGACAAACCTAATGAGACAGAGAGAGAGATAGAGAGAGAAAGAGAGAGGAAGAAGTTAGGTTTGTGAGAAAGATGGATACATGTAATATACATGAGATGCGTGTGCATCTGGATTCTGTATACGTGGAAGGAGAAGAGACAACATGTTTGATGAGAGAGCTGGAAAAACATAGACGAGAGGGGAAGGGTCTCGTGGGTTGAGGGATTGACAATTTTGTGCGGGGGAGAGAGGGGTTGGTAATTTTGTGCAAGAGAGAGAGGGTGGGGGGAGGAGTCAGTCAGCCGTCGTCACATCACCCTGCTTCCAAATGACCCCGCATTCTCTAGCACGGTGTGGTCGCTGTCTTCGATCTGCTCGATGCCCTCTTTGAAGATTGAGGTGTTGTGCATGTTGGGGTGCAAAGAAGCACAAGCGAGAGTGGTCGCCGTATAACCTTGGATGGGGATGAATTGTGTGCTCGGGGGAGTGTGTGTGTGTGTTATGCTGCGTGTCTCTCTCTCTGGGTGTGTGTGTGTGTCAGATATTGAGAGAAAACAAACCTAAGGAGAGAAATGGGTATTCACGAAGAGATTGTGCGGGCCTTGAGGTGGGCAGGGGCCGGGTGAGGGTGTCAAAATGTGCGCGTTGATGCATGTGTTGCATGCGACCGTGCGAGGGATGGACGAATCGAGAGAGATGGTTGTTGTGTTACGGATGCTCCTCTCTCGGTCTCTCTCTCTCTCCCCCTCGCTCTCTCTCTCTCTCACACACACACACAAGTAAGGCCCTGTTTGGTTCCAAATAAGTCACCAACTTATAAGTCGAAAAGTGCAAAAAGTGACTATTTTGCCAAACGGACCCAACTTATAAGTCACCCCAACTTATAAGTCATAAGTTGCTCCACCCCAACTTAAAACTTACAAGTCACCCCTTTTTACGTGGGTCCCATCACCTTTACATTAAAAACACAAGGTGGGAAGGTATGGTCAGGTGACTTATAAGTCAGATGACAACCAAATAGGCGTGACTTATAAGTCACCTGACTTATAAGTCAGGTGACTTATTGGAACCAAACAGGCCCTAAACTAGAAGACCGTTCTCTCCTGTATACACAACATATCGGCATCTGTCTATGTCTCACTCATGCATGATCATTTGCACATTCACACCTCTCTATGTCTGTATCACATGCACACCGTCTCCACATTGCCCTTCCGCTAGAACACACATATGGACACATACACACGTTCTCTCTCAGTCACACACACAAAATCAGTATTAAAAAAAACTAGGGCACAGCTAAAACGTCCAAATCCAAATAAACACGAACTGGAGCTAAATTCAAATATATGGAAATATTGCAGCGTCAAGAACTTCCACAGGAAAAAAAGTTGAGTAATATTTGAGGATTGTTTTCACACACACAAAAAGGTTCGGTGGATGTCCTTCGAGCGCGACACGGTGACGCACCGTTCGATCGACTGCGCGGTCGTGGTTCACGCGCTTGCACAGGATTTCGTATCGTGGCTGTGGTACTAACTAATAAAAGCGCTGCCTAAGTCTAATGTTTACGTGTACTAGTACGGTTTTCTTTTAAGTTTGACCAACCTTATATATATAAAACTAAAGTAAGCTCCCACACGCGCACTCATCAATATGCCGCTGCCGCCGTTGCGCATGCCGGCGCCCGCCTGCTCCGGCCAACAATTTCTCGCCCATCACCGCCGTGTCGCTGCCATCCCTGTGCCATGAAGCTGAAGGCTCACCCGCTCACGTCGTCTGCAGTCCCTCCTCGCGATGCTGCCACGCTGCCAAGCACGCGAGCAGCTGGTGGAGCCGTGTAACGCCCTCGATGCGGCTATATCTCCTACGTGTCGGAGCACGACTTAGAGGCATAACCGCATTGAAAGCATGTCGCAAGTAAGGTAATCTTCACAACAACCCATGTAAATAGATAATAAGGGGAAAGGTACTTAGTTGGCTTACACTCGCCACATCACACAAAGTACATAAATAGCATTACAACATCCAATACACTCATGGTCCGACTATGGTACCAAAATAAAAGATCAACCCCAACAAGCGACATGGTCCCGATCGCCCCAACTGGGCACCACTACTGATCATCAGGGAAAGACACATAGTAACGGCGTGAGTCTTCGTTGAACTCCCACTTGAGCTCAAGCGCATCATCTGGAGCGGAGTCATCGGGCCCTGCATCTGGTTTGGAAGTAATCTGTGAGCCACGGGGACTCAGCAATCTCGCACCCTCGCGATCAAGACTATTTAAGCTTATAGGTAAGGCAAGGTAATATGTGGAGCTGCGTCAAGCGACTAGCATATTTGGTGGCTAACCTGTTCGCAAAAGAGAGCGAGAAGAGAAAGCAAAGCACGAACGAAGAACTAAAGAAACAACCTACGACAAACATTACTCCAACACCGTGTTCACTTCCCGGACCCCGCCGAGAAGAGACCATCACGGTAACACACAGTTGATTCATTTTAATTAAGTTAAGGTTCAAGTTATCTACAATCGGACATTAACAAATTCCCATCTGCCCATAACCGCGGGCATGGCTTTCAAAAGTTCAAATCCCTGCAGGGGAGTCACAACTTAGCCCATCACAAGCTCTCACGGTCAACGAAGGATAAACCTTCTCCCAAGACATTCCGATTAGACTCGGTATCCCGGTTCTACAAGACAACTTCGACAAGGTAAAACAAATCCAGCAACACCGCCCGGATGTGCCAACAAATCCCGATAGGAGCTGCACATATCTCGTTCTCAGGGGGCACCGGATTGTCCAAGGTACGGGTAGGCCAGCCCAGAGTTGCCCCTGGTGGCCACCGGCAGCTGACAGGTTGGACCAACACTCAGAGGAGCACTGGCCCGGGGGTTTAAATAAAGATGACCCTTGAGTCCGCGAAACCCAAGGGAAAAAGAGGCTAGGTGGCGAATGGTAAAACCAAAGTTGGGCATTGCTGGAAGAGTTTTATTCAAGGTGAACTGTCAAGGGGTTCCCATTATTACCTAACCGCGTAAGGAACGCAAAATCCGGGAACATAACACCGATATGACGGAAACTAGGGCGGCAAGAGTGGAACAAAACACTAGGCAAAAGGCCGAGCCTTCCACCCTTTACCAAGTATATAGATGCATTAAGATAACAAGATAATATCATGATATCCCAAAAAATAAACAATGTTCCAACAAGGAACGGTCTCCAATCTTCACCTGCAATTAGGAACGCTATAAGAGGGGCTGAGCAAAGCGGTAACATAGCCAATCAACGGTTTGCTAGGACATGGTGGGTTAGAGGTTTGACATGTCAATTTGGGAGGCATGAAAAAGCAAGTGGTAGGCATCGTAGCATAGGCATAGCAAAAGAGCGAGCAACTAGCAAGCAAAGATGGAAGTGATTTCGAGGGTATGGTCATCTTGCCTGCAAAGTTGTCAGAGTTGACTGGATCCTCGAAAGAAAACTCAATGGGCTCCTCGTTAGCGAACTCGTCTCCCGGCTCTACCCAAACAAGACAAACAAGCAAGAGGAACACAATCAACCATGTGCAAAGCTCAAACAACATGATGCAAACATGGTATGCTATGTGGGATGCGGTATGCGATGCATATGCAAGATTTGCAAAGGAATGATGGAACCAGGCCTCAACTTGGAAATCCAAGAGTGCCACTGGAAAGGTGAGGTGATTTCGGTTGAAATCGATATAAAGATCACCGGAATCGGATGCACGGTTTGGAAATGGCAAGAAAAACAAATATGACACCGGTCTGCGATAAACATCAAGTAGCCATCTAAAAGCATCAAGATAAATATGCTACCGCACTCAAACATGGCAACAAAATACATGGCAGGAATCCACTCATGATGCTTGACAAAATATGAACAGTGAGCTACGGCCATTTCATCCATTAACAGGTTCAAACAAGCATGGCAAAAGTGCAATTGGTAAACAGGTTTCAGACTTGGTGAAATTAACACAAGCCTGGAATTTCAGATCAGGTAGCATACTTTGGAGCAAGAAAACTATATGCTGCAGGAACTTAACATGGCAAAGCAAGGCATGACATGGAGCTACTCAAAGATCTTAACAAAAGTACCTTAGTGACCTTGAGCCAAAAGGGATCAGAAAATACAATTGCAAGCATATGAACATGGCAAAAACATAATCAGATCTCAGACTTAGAGAAAAACTGGAGCATGCAAATATCTTAACGAGTAGGCATGGTTACGAGCTCGATGCACTCACTACAGAGCATGGCATGACAATCTAAGCACACCCATCAAGAATACACATTATATAAGCTAGATATGGCAAGAACAACAACATAGCATGCACGGATCAACAACAACATCCTCGGCAAAATCGCTAACAAGTAGACAATCTGCCAGGAATTATGAAATAGCAACTGTAGAGCTTGATTGACTCAAGCTAGGGTGCGCCATAAATGCAAACAAAGACATGGATGGATAGAGAACCACAAGGTTAACAAATCATCCTTACTGATCATCCTCAAAAGAGGCACGGATCACTAGGAAACAACATGAACATATGGCATATTGATAAGAACAGATCAAGGACTTAGTGAAATTGCTAAGTCCCTGAAATCGCATTAACGATTGCACCACTTTGCAAGCTTGGGCTAGTCACCACACATATCACAAAATACATGGATAGCACCTCTGTAAAGATGGCAAAGCATATAATAAAACACATGTAGAACTCAGGCGCATATCATGCACACATTAATCATGGCAAAAATGCCAAAAAGCTATTTGGTGCAGCACATATGACAATGAACTCAAATAGCTCTGTTCCAACAGCATTTCGGGCATCAAGATGAGCTCAAATGAAAATGATGCAATGAGATGAAATAATGTACTCTCTGAGACGAACATTTTGATATGCTACCCGCCCAAAACGGAGCTACGGATGCGGAGATATAGCATGATGAAAAATGCAATATAATTAGGGTTTCGGGAGAAAGTCAACCGTCGAGATTTTCATATCTGGATCGACACATTCTTCGAGGATGACCGGAATCTCGCCGGAAATGCCGGGGATCGCCGGAGAGGAGGTTGGGGCCGCCGGGGAAGGAGGAGACACCGGATCCGGGGGGCGGGGCGGCGCTCCGCGGCGAGGGGCGGCGGCCGGTGGGATGGGGCGGCGAGAAGGATGTCGGACGTCGGGGCGGAGGCGGTGCCGGCGATCGGATGAAGACGGCGGCGCGGCGAGGCGCTCCGGGCGCGGGCGGCGGCGCGAGGTAGAGGATGAGGCAGCGCGGCGCGGGCGCCTCTGGCCCGGGCGCGGCGCGGGCGGGCCAGCCACGGGCCCGGCGGGCTTCAGCGGCGAAGTGGGGCTCGGCGCCCACGTGGCAGGCTCCGGTTGGCGGAGGCGGGTCAGGCGGACGTGTCCGGCGCGTCCGGACGTTGTCCGGCGCGTGGAGAGGAAGGGGACTAGGGTTAGGGGTGGATCTGATCCGGAATTTTCGGAGGAGGACCTATTTATAGGCATAGGAGGAGCTAGGAGAGTCCAAATGAGGTGCGGTTTTTGGCCACGCGATCGTGATCGAACGCTCTAGATGATGGAGAGGGTTTTGGTGGGTTTTGGGCCAAAATGGAGGGGTGTTGGTCTGCAACACACACGAGGCCTTCTCGGTCCCCCAGTTAACCGTTGGAGTATCAAACGAAGTCCAAATGGTACGAAACTTGACAGGCGGTCTACCGGTGGTTAACCAAGGCCGCTTGGCAAGTCTCGGTCCAATCCAGAAATGTTTAATCCCCACACACGAAAAGAAGGTAGAAGGACCACCGGAGGAGATAGAAGCGCCAGAATGCAAAACGGACAATGGGGAAAATGCTCGGATGCATGAGACGAACACGTATGCAAATGCAATGCACAAGATGACATGATATAAGATGCATGGCAACGACAACAACACACGGAGACAAAAACCCGAACCCGAGGAAATAAAATAACTTAGCGCCGGAAACGGCAAGAGTTGGACTACAAATAAGGTAAGTTACATCCGGGTTGTTACAACACTCCACCACTATGAAAGGATCTCGTCACGAGATCTAGGACTGGAAGAACGCCGGGTACTCAGAACGGAGGTGATCCTCGCGTTCCCAGGTGGCTTCACGGTCGGAATGGTGTGACCACTTGACTTTGAGGAATTTGATTGACTTATTGCGAGTCTTGCGTTCAGTCCCTTCAAGAATAGCAACGGGGTGCTCACGATAAGAGAGATCTTCTTGGAGATCAATGTCTTCGAAGTTGACGGTGCGGTCAGGAGTCTTGAAGCACTTGCGGAGCTGAGAGACATGGAACACGTCGTGCACATTTGCAAAGTTTGAAGGAAGCTCGAGTTGATAGGCGAGATCGCCTCTCTTGCTGACGATTTTGAAAGGACCCACGTATCTAGGGGCAAGCTTCCCTTTGATACCGAAGCGACGAGTACCTTTCATTGGAGAGACGCGGAGGTAAACATGGTCTCCGATCTCGAAGGCCAAATCACGGTGCTTACTATCATAGTAGCTCTTCTAGCGCGATTGCGCTGCTTTGAGGTTATCACGAATGACTTTACACATCTCCTCTGCCTCTGTGATTAAGTCATTTCCCAGAAGTTGACGTTCACCGGTTTCTGACGAGTTAAGAGGAGTACGGCACTTCCTGCCATACAAAATTTCGAATGGGGCCTTGCCCGAACTGGCTTGAAAACTATTGTTGTAGGAGAATTCGGCATATGGAAGACAATCCTCCCACTTCATACCGAAGGAGATCACACAAGCCCTGAGCATATCTTCAAGAATCTGATTGACATGCTCGACTTGACCGCTAGTTTGAGGATGGAAAGCTGTGCTGAAGCAGATGTTGGTGCCCATGGGCTTCTGAAAAGAATCCCAAAACTTGGAGGTAAAGATGCTGCCACGGTCTGAAGAGATCACCTGTGGAATACCGTGCAGAGAGACAATCCGAGAGGTATACAGCTCCGCCAATTGAGCTGCAGTGATAGACTCTTTGATAGGCAGAAAGTGAGCCACTTTAGTGAGTTTGTCGATGACAACGAATATAGTATCATTGCCACGCTTGGACTTTGGAAACCCAGTCACGAAGTCCATCTCAATGTGGTCAAACTTCCATTCTGGAATGGCAAGAGGTTGGAGGAGACCAGCTGGCCTTTGGTGTTCTGCCTTCACTCTTCTACAGACATCACACTCATTCACGAACTGAACAATCTCGCGCTTCATTCGAGTCCACCAATAAGCCTGTTTGAGGTCCTGATACATCTTCGTACTCCCAGGGTGGATGGAGAGGAGAGAATTGTGAGGCTCGTTCATGATAACTTTACGAAGGTCACCCTTGGGCACAACAATACGATCCTCGAAGAAGAGAGTATCCTTGTCATCAAGGCGGTAGCACTTGTACTTGAGTTGGCTCTTGGCAATCCCAATCTTCACCTTCTTCACCATAGCATCAAGAAGTTGAGCCTGCCGAATCTGGTCTTCCAAGGTAGGAGAGACTTGAAGGTTGGCGAGCAAACCTTGAGGAACAACTTGCAGATTGATTTTGCGGAAAGCTTCACAAAGCTCGGGTTGGTACGGCTTGATTATCAGACTGTTGCAATAAGCCTTTCTACTCAAAGCGTCAGCAATCACATTGGCCTTGCCTGGAGTATAATCGATACTCGGATTATACTCTTGAATCGTTTCGACCCAGCGAGTCTGCCTGAGGTTGAGATTAGGCTGAGTGAAGATGTACTTGAGACTCTTGTGGTCAGTGAAGATGTCCACTTTTCTTCCCAATAAGAGATGTCTCCAAGTCAAAAGAGCATGCACAACTGCCGCCAACTCGCGGTCATGAGTGGGGTAGTTCTTCTCATTGGGCTTCAATTGGCGAGAGGTATAAGCCACAACTTTCTTCTCTTGCATCAACACTGCACCAAGACCTTGAAGAGAGGCATCGCAGAAGACCTCGAATGGTTTGGATTCATCAGGAGGAGTCAGAACTGGAGCAGTGACCAATTTCTCTTTCAAAGTGTTGAAAGCAATGTCACACTCGGGAGACCAAACGTACTTGACGTGCTTCTGGAGAAGGTTCGAAAGAGGCTTCGCGATTTTTGAGTTCTCAACGAACCTTCGACAGTAGCTTGCGAGACCGAGGAAGCTATGGAGTTGCTTCACGTTCTGAGGTGGTTCCCAATTCACAATTGCAGACACCTTCTCAGGATTCACCGCAATGCCCTTGGCAGAGATGATATGCCTAAGATAGAGAACCTCATCGAGCCAAAACTCGCACTTTGAGAACTTGGCGTAGAACCGATGTTCCCTGAGCTTATCGAGCACCAAACGCAAGTGCTTGGCATGATCTTCCTTGTTCTTCGAAAAGACCAGAATGTCGTCGAGATAGACCAAAACGAAGTCATTTGTGTAGGCGTTGAAGATGAAGTTCATCATGCGAGAGACAGTCGGAGGAGCGTTGACGAGGCCAAAAGACATGACAGTGTATTCATATGAGCCATAGCTTGTTCTGAAAGCCGTCTTGGGAATATCTTGCTCACGGATTCGAATCTGGTGATAACCCATACGGAGATCAAGCTTGGAGAATACTTGGGCACCTTTGAGTTGTTCGAACAGCTCGTTGATGTTGGGAAGTGGGTATTTGTTCTTGATAGTCTTCTTGTTCAATGGACGGTAGTCAACACAGAGTTTGTCCGTTCCATCCTTCTTCTTCACAAAAAGTACTCCACAACCCCACGGAGAAGAGCTAGGTCGGATGAGAACCATTCGCTCTTGAATATCGAGTTGCTTCTTCACCTCCTTCAACTCTTCAGGTCCGAGCTTGTAAGGACGCTTGCACACCGGTTCCGTGCCAGGCTCAAGATCGATGACGAATTCAACTGGCCGGTGCGGAGGCATTCCTGGAAGCTCTTCTGGAAAGACGTCTTGATATTCGCAAACGACTGGAATTTGCAAGATGGCATCCAGTTCACCCTTCTCATTGAGAGAAAACAGACGGATGGTATCATCACGAGCGGCAAAGACAATTACATCCTCAGACGAATGAGTCAATTGAATCTGCCTGGCTGCACAATCAAGCTGAGCCTTGTGCTTAGAAAGCCAATCCATTCCAAGAATAAGATCAATATCCGAGTCACCAAGAACCGTAGGAGAAGACAGAAACTTGTAGTCACCCAAAGTGATAGTAACATCCGGAATGATGGAGTTAGCATGCATGCGCCTACCGGGAGAGACAACTACTATCGGTCTAGGCAAAACTTGCAAAGCCAATTCATGCTTATATGCAAACGGTCTTGAGATGAAACAATGCGATGCACAAGTGTCAAAAAGAACTTTAGCTGGAATATCGTTAACAGGAAGGTTACCCATGATGACATCTGACGAGTCCTCTCTCTGAGCTGCATTCATCAAGTTGACCTTGGCGTGCTTGGGGTTATGCTTGACCACAACTATACTTGCCGATCTCATAGGAGGAGGAGGAAGGAGGTGCCTCTGATTGAAGCATTTGTTGGCATAGTGACCCTTCTGTTGGCACTTGTTGCACGTGACCTCTGAAAGCGGACGGTGATATGGAGCACCCGATCTTGAAGCTTGAGACGAAGTCTTGTTCTGAAAGCCAGGGTTGTGTGGGTGGGAAGATCCACTGCCACCTTTGCTCTTCTGTTGATAAGGTTGACAGAATAGAGGAGGAGGAAGCCAATACTTCTGCTGCTTAGCCACTTGAGTTGAGGAAGAAGGAGTAGCATCTCTGACTCGCTTCTTGGAAGCATCGCACTTCAGTTGAGCAGCCTCTTGCTTCAATGCCATGTTGTAAAACTCATCGTACCTCCTGGGATCAAAGAGGACAAGAGCTAGCTGGATTTCTTCTCTGAGACCACCCCTGAACTGGTATATCATGCTCTTCTCGTCAGGGACGTCCTGCTTAGCAAAGCGGGCGAGCTTCTGAAACATCTTGTTGTAATCATAGACAGACATAGAGCCTTGCTTCAGGTTGCGGAATTCCTCACGCTTGCTTTCAACCACGCTCTGAGGAATATGATGAGCTTTGAAGTCTTGACGGAATTCATCCCAGGTAATCACACGGCCTCCTCTGGAATCTTTGTACTGCTGGAACCATTCTGCAGCTTGGTCTTTGAGTTGGAAGGAAGCAAACTTGACAAAGTCCTCAGGCCTGACGTTACTGCACTCGAAATGCTTGCACAAGTCCACGAGCCAATCATCAGCATCAGTTGCCTCAACACAATTGCTGAAGGTCTTTGGCTGGTTAGCAAGGAACTGGTTGAGTGTAGCAAAGTGATTCTGATTGTTGCCCTGGTTTCCTTGGTTGCCTTGGTTTGCTTGGTTGCGCTCTTGAAGAATTTGCATGATCAACTGCGTGTTTGCATTGGTAGCGGCCATCACAACTTGCCATGCCTCCGGAGGTGGAGGTGGTGGTGGCGGATCAGGATTCGGAGTCGTGCGCGTTGGAGGAGCCATCCTGAAGAGGTTGACATCCATTAACACATTGACAGATAAATATTGAAGCTAAATCCAACGGGTTGAAATTGCAACATATAGTCTTCACATCCGAACAAAATGAACGAATGCATTCCAATTGAAATGGTCACATATCCATAAATTGAGAAGCCACTTAGAATTTAGGTAGAGGAATAAAATCAACAAGGTATGGAGCAAGAATGAATACTCGGTAAAGATCACCCAATCTCAAACCAAATATCCGTGGAAGAAGAACTAGAGCTACAAGAATTCCCACCTATGAAACTCCCGAACCTTTCCGGTTATGCAATCAGGTGTTGGGATACAGGGGAAGCATAATATCTCACCCAAATCTAGCAAATCCTACATCCAGCTGTATCCATCCTTCAACACATAACCGAGAAAAACTTCAGAAATCGTCTACCTCAACCTTCGAAAAGCATCCGTTATACAAGTTATGGCAATACTCCCGAACTCCCACCCCAGTACTGGGTGGCGTCGAGGTTATCTCACCAACAACTGCATAAAAGAGATTTTCGATGTCGGCGAACTAAACTCAGGTATTCCAGAACTGCAACGATAAAATTGTGACGACAACACCTCGGAGCTCAACTCCCCGGGACACTGCGACAACCCCTAAATGATAGGAGGCACCAAGAACAATGTTCTCGTCACAAATCAATCGGAACGATTCCAAGATACCCGCGTGATCCTAATTTTTTTTAGTGAAATTTGAGAAGAGAAGAGTCAAAACTCTACGTCAGGATGCCTTACCAGAGCGATGAAGGGACCGGGAGTAAAAAGAATTCCTAAACTCTCCTATATATAATTCCTAAATGACTCAAAACGTTTTTCTAGACTCAACTCGTCCGCTAATTCGATCAAGCAGTGGGGGCTCCTAAGGTCGGGGAAGGCTCTGATACCAACTTGTAACGCCCTTGATGCGGCTATATCTCCTACGTGTCGGAGCACGACTTAGAGGCATAACCGCATTGAAAGCATGTCGCAAGTAATGTAATCTTCACAACAACCCATGTAAATAGATAATAAGGGGAAAGGTACTTAGTTGGCTTACACTCGCCACGTCACACAAAGTACATAAATAGCATTACAACATCCAATACACTCATGGTCCGACTACGGTACCAAAATAAAAGATCAACCCCAACAAGCGACATGGTCCCGATCGCCCCAACTGGGCACCACTACTGATCATCAGGGAAAGACACATAGTAACGGCGTGAGTCTTCGTCGAACTCCCACTTGAGCTTAAGCGCATCATCTGGAGCGGAGTCATCGGGCCCTGCATCTGGTTTGGAAGTAATCTGTGAGCCACGGGGACTCAGCAATCTTGCACCCTCACGATCAAGACTATTTAAGCTTATAGGTAAGGCAAGGTAATATGTGGTGCTGCGGCAAGCGACTAGCATATTTGGTGGCTAACCTGTGCACAAAAGAGAGCGAGAAGAGAAAGCAAAGCACGAACGAAGAACTAAAGAATAAACCTATGGCAAACATTAGTCCAACACCGTGTTCACTTCCCGGACCCCGCCGAGAAGAGACCATCACGGTAACACACACAGTTGATTCATTTTAATTAAGTTAAGGTTCAAGTTATCTACAACCGGACATTAACAAATTCCCATCTGCCCATAACCGCGGGCACGGCTTTTGAAAGTTCAAATCCCTGCAGGGGAGTCCCAACTTAGCCCATCACAAGCTCTCACGGTCAACGAAGGATAAACCTTCTCCTGAGACATTCCGATCAGACTCGGTATCCCGGTTCTACAAGACAACTTCGACAAGGTAAAACAAATCCAGCAACACCGCCCGGATGTGACGACAAATCCCGATAGGAGCTGCACATATCTCGTTCTCAGGGCACACCGGATTGTCCAAGGTATGGGTAGGCCAGCCCAGAGTTGCCCCTGGTGGCCACTGGCAGCTGACAGGTTGGACCAACACTCAGAGGAGCACTGGCCCACGGGTTTAAATAAAGATGACCCTTGAGTCCACGGAACCCAAGGGAAAAAGAGGCTAGGTGGAAAATGGTAAAACCAAAGTTGGGCATTGCTGGAAGAGTTTTATTCAAGGCGAACTGTCAAGGGGTTCCCATTATTACCCAACCGCGTAAGGAACGCAAAATCCGGGAACATAACACCGATATGACGGAAACTAGGGCGGCAAGAGTGGAACAAAACACTAGGCAAAAGGCCGAGCCTTCCACACTTTACCAAGTATATAGATGCATTAAGATAACAAGATAATATCATGATATCCCAAAAAATAAACAATGTTCCAACAAGGAACGGTCTCCAATCTTCACCTGCAACTAGCAACGCTATAAGAGGGGCTGAGCAAAGCGGTAACATAGCCAATCAACGGTTTGCTAGGACATGGTGGGTTAGAGGTTTGACATGGCAATTTGGGAGGCATGAAAAAGCAAATGGTAGGCATCGTAGCATAGGCATAGCAAAAGAGCGAGCAACTAGCAAGCAAAGATAAAAGTGATTTCGAGGGTATGGTCATCTTGCCTGCAAAGTTGTCAGAGTTGACTGGATCCTTGAAAGCAAACACAACGGGCTCCTCGTTAGCGAACTCGTCTCCCGGCTCTACCCAGACAAAACAAATAAGCAAGAGAAACACAATCAACCACGTGCAAAGCTCAAACAACATGATGCAAACATGGTATGCTATGTGGGATGCGGTATGCGATGCATATGCAAGATTTGCAAAGGAATGATGGAACCTGGCCTCAACATGGAAATCCAAGAGTGCCACTGGAAAGGTGAGGTGATTTCGGTTGAAATCGATATAAAGATCACCGGAATCGGATGCACGGTTTGGAAATGGCAAACAAAACAAATATGGCACCGGTCTGCGATAAACAGCAAGTAGCCATCTAAAAGCATCAAGATAAATATGCCACCGCACTCAAACATGGCAACCAAATACATGGCAGGGATCCACTCATGATGCTTGACAAAAGATGAACACTGAGCTACGGCCAATTCATCAATTAACAGGTTCAAACAAGCATGGCAAAAGTGCAATTGGTAAACAGGTTTCACACTTGGTGAAATTAACACAAGCCTGGAATTTCAGATCAGGTAGCACACTTTGGAGCAAGAAAACTATATGCTACAGGAACTTAACATGGCAAAGCAAGGCATGACATGGAGCTACTCAAAGAGCTTAACAAAAGTTCCTTAGTGACCTTGAGCCAAAAGGGATCAGAAAATACAATTGCAAGCATGTGAACATGGCAAAAACATAATCAGATCTCAGACTTGGAGAAAAACTGGAGCAATGCAAATATCTTAACGAGTAGGCATGTTTACGAGCTCGATGCACTCACTACAGAGCATGGCATGACAATCTAAGCACACACCCATCAAGAATACACATTGTATAAGCTAGAAATGGCAATAACAACAACATAGCATGCACGGATCAACAACAACATCCTCGGAAAAATCGCTAACAAGTAGACAATCTGCCAGGAATTACGAAATAGCAAAAGTAGAGCTCGATTGACTCAAGCTAGGGTGCTCCATAAATGCAAACAAAGACATGGATGGATAGAGCACCACAAGGTTAACAAATCATCCTTACTGATCATCCTCAAAAGAGGCACGGATCACTAGGAAACAACATGAACATATGGCATATTGATAAGAACAGATTAAGGACATAGTGAAATTGCTAGTCACCACACATATCACAAAAATACATTGATAGCACCTCTGCAAAGATGGCAAAACATATAACAAAACACATGTAGAACTCAGGTGCATATCATGCACACATTAATCATGGCAAAAATGACAAATAGCTATTTGGTGCAGCAGATCTGACAATTAACTCAAATAGCTCTCTTCCAACAGTATTTCAGGCATCAAGATGAGCTCAAATGAAAATGATGCAGTGAGATGAAATGATGTACTCTCTGAGACGAACATTTTGATATGCTACCCGCCCAAAACGTAGCTACGGATGCGGAGATATAGCATGATGAAAAATGCAATATAATTAGGGTTTCGGGAGAAAGTCAACCGTCGAGATTTTCAGATCTGGGTCGGCACGTTCTTCGAGGATGACCGGAATCTCGCCGGAAACGCCGGGGATCACCGGAGAGGAGGTTCGGGCCGCCGGGGAAGGAGGAGACGCCGGATCCGGGGGCGGGGCGGCGACCGGCGGGATGGGGCAGCGAGGAGGACGCCGGACGTCGGGGCGGAGGCAGCGCCGGCGAACGGACGACGACGGCGGCGTGGCGAGGCGCTCCGGGCGCGGGCGGCGGCACGAGGTAGAGGATGAGGCGGCGCGGCGCGGGCGCCTCTGGCTCGGGCGCGGCACGGGCGGGCCGGCCACGGGCCCGGCGGGCTTCGGCGGCGAACTGGGGCTCGGCGTCCACGTGGCAGGCTCCGGTTGGCGGAGGCAGGTTGGGCGGACGTGTCCGGCGCGTCCGGACGTTGTCCGGCGCGCGGAGAGGAAGGGGACTAGGGTTAGGGGTGGATCTGATCCGGAATTTTCGGAGGAGGACCTATTTATAGGCATAGGAGGAGCTAGGAGAGTCCAAATGAGGTGCGGTTTTCGGCCACGCGATCCTGATCGAACACTCTAGATGATGGAGACGGTTTTGGTGGGTTTTGGGCCAAAATGGAGGGGTGTTGGGCTGCAACACACACGAGGCCTTCTCGGTCCCTCGGTTAACCGTTGGAGTATCAAACGAAGTCCAAATGGTACGAAACTTGACAGACGGTCTACCGGTGGTTAACCAAGGCCGCTTGGAAAGTCTCGGTCCAATCCCGAAATGTTTAATCCCCACACATGAAAAGAAGGTAGAAAGGACCACCGGAGGAGATAGAAGCGCTGGAATGCAAAACGGACAACGGGGAAAATGCTCGGATGCATGAGACGAACACGTATGCAAATGCAATGCACATGATGACATGATATGAGATGCATGACAACGACAACAACACACGGAGACAAAGAACCCGAGCCCAAGTCAATAAAATAACTTAGCGCCGGAAACGGCAAGAGTTGGAGTACAAATAAGGTAAGTTACATCTGGGGTGTTACAAGCCGCGTCTATGCACGTAGCGTACGAAGAGGAGGACGAGTGCGTGCCCCAGCATGCCGGCGAGGAGGAACTACCATGTCATTGTCGTCTCCGGCCGCGCAGAGGAGGCGCGCATGGTGGTTGTCGCGGCGGAAGCCGGTCGCGCGCGTCAAGCCTGCAAACCGGGTGCAGACGCGGAATCTACCTTCGAGACCTTGAATGCCACGTGGATCCTGTAATCTGAAGGAGCAATTTGGGTCCGTCGACTCATGTGAGTCGTTTGATGCAACATGGATGGCTAGAAGGGCTTCTTCCACCTCTTCTGCCATCTTCTTCCTTCGCTCCGTCGAACTTCTTTCACAAATTGAAAGTGCAACTATCCCTGGGTGATTTTGGTAATTCCTAACAACATATAGCTCATTTATCTAACATTATTCCAAGATTAATATTTCAGGAAAAGCTCAATGAATGGCATGGCATGGATGAGGAAAGTGGATCCCTCAAAATTTAAGGACAAAAAGTTTGGCTCAAGCTTGAAGCTCAAGACTCTACATTTTATATTTTAGTGATCCAAGATCACATTGAGTCTATAGGAAAAGCCAATACTATCAAGGCGGGATGAGGTGTTGCTTAATGGCTTGCTTGCTCAAAGTGCTTAGTGATATGCTCCAAAATCCTCAACTACCTTCCCACATCCACATATGACCTAAACCAAAAGTCAAACTCGGCCCCACTGATTCTTTCTATCCGGTGCCACCGAGTTTCAGATGTCATAGCCACTGCCACAAACCCTAGCAAATCGGTTTCACCGATAGGGATCTCGGTCTCACCGAGATGGGATTGTAATCTCTCTGTGTATGTCCATTACCAAGATCGGTCTCACCGAGTTTGAGCAATCGGTACTACCGAGATTACAATGCAAACTCTCTGGTTAGCTTATAACCAAAATCGATCCCACCGAGTTTGTGTAATCGGTCTCACCGAGTTTGCCTGACCAACTCTCTGGTTAGCTTATTACCAAAATGGGTCCCACCGAGTTTGTGTAATCGGTCACACCGAGATTACGTTCTGCCCTAACCCTAACCATATCAGTCCTACCGAGTTGCATCTCAGTCCCACCGAAAATCCTAACGGTCACTAGGTTTGCTGAATCGGTCCGACGAATTTTAACCATTCGGTCCCACCGAGTTTGGCAAATTGTGTGTAACGGTTAGATTCTGTGTGGAGGCTATATATACCCCTCCACCCACTCTTCATTCGTGGGGAGAGACATCAGAACATACCTACACTTCCAATACATATTTTCTGAGAGAGAACCACCTACACTTGTGTTGAGGTCAAGATATTCCATTCCAACCATATGAATCTTGATCTCTAGCCTTCCCCAAGTTGCTTCCCACTCAAATCTTCTTTCCAGCAAATCCAAATCCTGTGAGAGAGAGCTGAGTGTTGGGGAGACTATCATTTGAAGAACAAGAGCAAGGAGTTCATCATCAACACACCATTTGTTACTTCTTGGAGAGTGGTGTCTCCTAGATTGGCTAGGTGCCACTTGGGAGCCTCCGACAAGATTGTGGAGTTGAACCAAGGAGTTTGTAAGGGCAAGGAGATCGCCTACTTCGTGAAGATCTACCGCTAGTGAGGCAAGTCCTTCGTGGGCGACGGCCATGATGGAATAGACAAGGTTGCTTCTTCATGGACCATTTGTGGGTGGAGCCCTTCGTGGACTCGCGCAACCTTTACCCTCCGTGGGTTGAAGTCTCCATCAATGTGGATGTACGATAGCACCACCTATCGGAACCACGACAAAAACATCCGTGTCTCCAATTGCGTTTGAATCCTCCCAACCCTTCCCTTTACATTCTTGCAAGTTGCATGCTTTACTTTCCGCTACTCATACACTCTTTGCATGCTTGCTTGAATTGTGTGGAGATTGCTTGACTTGTGCTAAGATAGCTAAAATCTGCCAAGAACTAAAATTGGAAAAAGGCTAGATTTTTATTTGGTCAAGTAGTCTAATCACCCCCCCTCTAGACATACTTTCGATCCTACAAGTGGTATCAGAGCTTTGGTCTCCATTTGCTTTGATTTCCATAGGTTTTGTAGTCATAGCCTTGGTTTCACAACCTAGGAGAGTATGGCATCTAGCGAGGGAAATTACCACCGTAGAGGTCCTTGCTTTGATGGTACTAATTTTGCTAGTTGGAAGCATAAGATGAAAATGCATATTCTTGGACATAACCCCGCCGTATGGGCTATTGTGTGTATTGGCTTGCAAGGTGAATTCTTTGATAGGAGAGAACCGAACCGTGAAGCTACCGCGGAAGAGTTGAAGATCCTGCAATACAATGCTCAAGCTTGTGATATCCTCTTCAACGGATTGTGCCCCGAAGAATTCAACAAAATCAGCCGTCTTGAGAATGCAAAGGAAATTTGGGATACTTTGATTGATATGCACGAAGGTACCGACTCCGTCAAGGAATCCAAGTTGGATGTGCTTCAAAGTCAGCTTGACAAGTTCAAAATGAAGGATGGTGAAGGTGTCGCTAAAATGTACTCTAGGCTTGCTCTTATCACAAATGAGATCGCCGGCTTAGGAAGTGAAGAGATGACCAACAAATTCATCATCAAGAAGATCCTAAGAGCTTTGGACAGAAAATATGATACCGTATGCACATTGATCCAAATGATGCCCGATTACAAAGATCTCAAGCCAACGGAAGTCATTGGAAGAATTGTTGCTCATGAGATGTCACTTAAGGATAAGGAGGAGCTCCATAACAAGTCAAGTGGTGCTTACAAAGCTCATGTGAAGCTCCCACATCATCAAGTGAGAAACAAACCTCCAATGAAGAATTGAGCCTAATGGTGAAGAACTTCAACAAGTTCTACAAGAGTAGAAGCAAAGAGGGAAGTTCCAAGTCAAGGTCCTACAATGACAAAAGATCTTTTAGTCGCGAGCGAAATTGCTACAATTGTGGAAGACCCGGACACTATTCCAATGAGTGTACGGCACCCTACAAGAGAAGAGAAGATTCTCCAAAAAGAAGAAGTAGAAGAGAAGAATCACCATCAAGAGAGAGAAGGAGTAGAGATGATCGTTATGAACGAAGAACATCCCAGAGAAGCAAGGATTCGGAAAGGAAGGACAAGTCATCAAGGAGCTACACAAAACGAAGACATCAAGCTCACGTTGGTGAATGGGTATCCGGCTCCGACTCCGACAATCACTCCGAGAGAAGCTATCACTCTGACTCCGAATATACTCAAGATGAAGGTGTTGCCGTTCTAGCACTTGTGTCAACCAACTCCTACGACATATTTGATTCACCGAATGAAGGACTTGGAAGATGCTTCATGGCTAAAGTCCCAAAGGTATCACACCCTGAGTTTGTTGATTTCAATAGTGATGAAGATGACTTGTTAGGTGATGATGATTTACTTGTTGACAACTCTAGTGATGAATACTATGATGAAACATCAATCAATCATGCTAATCAAGATAAAACGAATGACAATGATAAGGAGAAGATTGAGTTTCTAACTAAAGAACTAAACACTCTTAAGTTAGCTCATGAAACTATCTTAGGAGATCATCGAGAACTTTTAAGGACTCATGAGAAATTACGTTTTGAAAAGCTCAACCTTGAGCAAGACCATGAGTTCTTAAAAGCAATCAATGATGATCTTCACAAGAAAAATTCTTCTTACATTGCCAAGCGTTTACTTTTATCCACTTACATGCCTCAAGTCAAGTCTAGTAACAAGAACAAGAAAGATTCTTCCTCTAGTAGTGACAATAATCATGTTAAATCCAATGTTGTTGCTTCTAGTAGTTCTCTTGATTCCACTAATGATTCTCTTAGCCAAGTTACACTTGAGCAAGAAAATAGCTTATTGAAGGGAATTATAGAGAAAGGTGTTTACAAGAGCCTTGTCAGGAGTAAGCAATTCGAGGAAATTGTACGCAAGCAAGGAAGACACCGGAAGAACCAAGGTGTTGGTTTTGAACGAAAGTTCAATGCCAATGGAGTTGAGTGGGAAGAAGATCAATACCCCAAGATGAAGTTTGTTCCTCAACAAAAGAAGTATGATCCTACTTCCTTCAAAGGTACACATGCTCAAGATGATCTTCCACCACAAGACCACGAGCAAAAAGGCAAGGACAACCTTCAAGAGGAAATTGATGCATTTGAAGAAGCACCCAAGGTCTTGGTCAAGTGGGTTCCCAAGACTACATCAAGTTCTACTTCATCAAGTACGACTACAACTCCAAGGATTCCCATCAAGATGATGTGGATCCCTAAGAAGAAGAACTAGAGAGTTCCTGAGGGTGACTCCACCAACATACTTCACTCTTATCATTTTGGAAAGAACAAGTGCAATCAACTTCCACATCTTGCACTAGTTCAAGGAGTCACAAACCCTCTTGTTGGTAAGACAAGGGACAAGGTAACCTAATGCTTTCATAGACACCATCTTGTGTGTGCATCACTCTATATCTATGGATATCCTTGTTTGTTCCTTGTGGGACTAACCCATGTAGTTATTGAAAGTGCAACTCACTCCAAAGGATTGCTCCAAATGATCTACATCAACATTGAGCATTCACATCTTCAACATCTACATGAAGTCATCATCGACAAAACCCAAGGTTAGTTCATCCCTCTTAGGGGGGATCTCACATCTAGGGGAGCTTTACTCTAAAATTGAGCTAAAGAAACTCTAATGGTGTGAACACAACAACGCTTTATGTAAAAGTGGTAACCCCATTTGTGCTTAAATGATGAGTATGACCTATGATCAAGTGTTCTCATTTGACTCCTAAGTCAATATACTCATATATAGATGACCTAGTCATCGCCAATTGCTTGATAGATGCTAGAATTGGTTGTGCATGCTTTGCCACATATTTCATTTGCCATTTTATTATGTGAGCATGTTGGTTGCATAATTTACTCATTCGAGGACATCCACTTGTTGTTTTGATTGTTTGGTTCCTTTTTCTTTTGCCAAGTGGATGGACAAGAATGCCTAAGAACCGTCTCTAGCTATCTATGCTTTTCTCGTCTCAAACTCTATTCATGCTACATCAGAAAGTTTGATCAAGTCAAATTCGAACCACTCTGTGTGAGGAGCACTCGGAGTCCCCGATTCGTCATAGACTTAAACTTCCAAAACTTCTTTGTGTGTTTCGGTCTGACCGATTCATCCATTTCGGTTATACCGAGATCACTAAGTCGATCTAGGTTTTCAATCTCGGTGCAACCGATTTGAACTTTTCGGTCACACCGAGTTGCAGTAACTGCTTGTAGTTATGCATCTTGGTGCCACCAAGTTATTCCACTCGGTCACACCAATAGGGTCAGGCTATATATATCCCCGGGCAAAAATTTGGAAAAATTTCCGAACCCCTTCGCCCGCGCTCAGCCTGCTCTGCCTCCCTGGGTCTCCGGATCGTCCTCCTCATCGCCAGCTGCCTCCCGCTGCTGGTCTCCGCCGCCGTCAACGGAAATCGTCTCCGCCGTTGTCGCCGTAGCAGGTCCATTGCCACACTTAGGGTATGGACTTGATCCTTGTGTTAATCCCCCTCCGATTCCTAGCACATTGTTTTGCCTTGTATCTTGCCATGATTGAGATCACTCTATCTAGCGAAATCACTCTGTAGTCTAGTCGTGGATTGAAAATTTAGGGTTAGGTTTCCGCCGAAATCATCTCGGACCAACCGAGTTGTTGAAATCGGTTCCACCAATTTGGCTAAGGCCATTGCACATGTGATTCTCGGTCTGACCGAGAATTGCAAATCGGTGTGACCGAGTTCAATACTTTGTGAAACCCTAGAAGTCTCGGTGCCACCGAACTGTGACTCGGTCTGACCGAGTTCACTAGTTTAGGTTCCAAAAGCTGCTTTGTTTTCACCGAGTTTTCAAATCGGTAGATCCGAAATGCTTTCTGTGGAAAACTAAAACTAAGTTTTTGACTCATTCTTTTGCAAAAAACTCTGTACTTTGTGATGCTCATCCAATCTACCTCATCTATAATCTATTCACAGGGTCTGCTGTCAGTGTTTGCATCATGTCAGATCAGAGTGACAGTCAGAACAAGTCTGAGGAGCAAGTTAACACGAGTGAGGGCACTAGTCCCTCTAGCAGCTTTGATGAGGGAAGTAGGAGTACACCCAGAAACTTGCCTAAGGCAGCCACCAGGACCAGAAAGAAGAGAACCTCAGATTCTGAGGATGAGGACTATGTGGCTGTTGAGGAAGAGGCCACCTCAAAGAAGAAAGTCCTGAAAAAGGAATATGGTACAGCTGCTGCCACTAAGCCAGGAATGAAGCAAAAGGTTCCTGCCAAGAGAGTTCCCATGTCAAAGGCCAGAACATCCACTCAAGAGACTTTGGGATCTGCACCCAAAGAACAGGTTGTGGCAAAGAAGAAAAGGAAGGAAGGGGTCAAGAAGACCACTGCCAGAGTGCTTGGCAGATCTTCAATAATGAGAGATTCTGAAGAAGAGGAAGAGAAAGAGGATGCAGCACCAGCACCCAAAGCTCAAAAGCTTATGGGAGATGCTATAAGGGCAGGGGTTGCTCCATCTAAGCCCAAAACTGCTCCTAAGACTGTTGCTCCAGCTCCAAAGCCAAAACCCAAGAGGAGCACCAGGAACATCCCTGCTGAGGAGAAGAACAAGTCCCCAGTGCCTCAAGCTACTGAAGAAGATGATGATTATGTTGTGTTGAGGAAGTTGAAGCCCAAAATTCCAGATCACAATGATGCACACCCAGTTGCAGAGAATATGAAAATCAGGAAGGATTCGGGATTGAGGCTATGGAGAGAGTCTGATCCATATGACACCAGGAGAAGGACTGTTGTGGACTACAGGTTCCATACAAAGGAACAACGGGACTTCTATGAGACTATTTTACTTGACAAGAAGCCCATAGTGTGTGACATGAGATGGGTTGATTGGAAATTCATTGAGGAAAATGAGGATCACTTCCCTGGTGTATATGACAGCTTCAAGGCATGTGGAGTCGATGAGTTTGTGGCTCAGAAGCTCACAAAGTGGAATGATGAGCTTATTATGCAGTTCTACTCCACAGCTCATTTCTACCCAGATGGAAGGATTGTCTGGATGTCTGAAGGTACTAGGTACCAGTCAATGGTTGAAGAATGGGCAAAATTGATCAATTCTCCTGAGGAAAATGAAGATGACTTGGATGTCTATGCCAAGAAGAAGAAGGATCACAACACCATGGCACATATGTACAAAGAGATCCCAGATGCTGCTCTTGAGACACACAAGTTTGGATCAGTACATTACCTTCTATCAGGTTTGCCAACAATCAACTGGATCCTCGGGCACACTCTCTTGCCAAAGTCAGGTGATCACAAGATGATCAGAGGCCATGCAATTAACCTGCTTCACATATTTGATGTGCCTCAAAAGTTCAAAGTCATGAACCTAATTGTGGAAACCATAAAGAGAACAGGCGCAGATCAGAAGAGAAGTTGTGGGTATGCCCCATAGATCCAGGAGCTAATCAACTCCAAGATGGGCACTGGCACATATCTCTTGGACAAGGAACACATGCCCATCTACCCAGACTTTGAGGACAACACTGTGGTGATGGATGAGAATGAACCATCTTCTGTGCAAGCACAAGCAAAGAGGGAGAAGGCAAGGACTGAAAAGGCTGCAAAGATGCCAATCATTGATGAAGCATCTCAGTATCTTCTGAAGAGCAAGCAAGATAAGCTTGGCTACTTGATTGCCTCCACTCTGAGGATTGAGAAGGGATTGGCCACCTGACTCAAAATCGGGAGAGCTTGGAGAGGATCATGGAGCAGAAGTTCTATGATTTAGATGTGAAGGTCACTGAGATACAGTCAGTTGTTGAGCAACTTCAGGATGAAGCGTAGGAGAAGAAGGGCAAGTCTACAACTGATGCTTTTGCTAGAGTGCCCAAAGGACAGAGATCTAATGCAGTGCCTGTTACAGACACCAGAGCAACTTCATCTGCACCAGCTACAGCTTTAGTGCCACCAGCTCCAGCACCCACTCCACCAGCTCCATATACATCAACTGATGCCTTCGTCCTTGGAGTTTTATCTACACCACCACCTGAAGACCAAGCCTGAGAGTCGATCTAGCACTATGCATTTTTATGAACTTTTTGGTAACTTGTTGCCAAAGGGGGAGAAAATGTATAGACCATAGGCTTCGAGAGAGAGTGTTGCTTTTTGTTCTCTTTTATTGTTTGGTGGTTGAACTTTGTTTATTTGCTTGTTTGAGATAATTTATGCTTGTGTGTGATACTTGGATGATCATGTGTTTGATCATATGCTACCTTAATGCTTGTTGGATGACATTATCTTTTTATATCCCCATATGATCATTCACTTTGCTTGGTGATGAGTGCATGTATTAATTATTATCATTTTGAGCGCTCCACCAAGATGTATGTGACATGGAAGAGTAACCCATGATCCTAACTCATTGTGCATTTGCAATCCAAAGCAAATCTTAAACTATGCACAAATTTAGGGGGAGCTCTTGCTTTTCACATACTTCTCAAAGTGACAATGTTTTTCACTCTTATTATCATTTGTCGAAGCTTTGATCTATATGTTGTCATCAATTACCAAAAAGGGGGAGATTGAAAGTGCAACTATCCCTAGGTGGTTTTGGTAATTCCTAACAACATATAGCTCATTGAGCTAATGCTATTTCAAGATTAATATCTCGGGAAAGCTCAATGATTGGCATGGCATGGATGAGAAAAGTGGTCCCCTCAAAATGCCAAAGACAAAAGGATTGGCTCAAGCTCAAAGCTCAAGACTCTACATTTTCTATTTTAGTGATCCAATATCACATTGAGTCTATAGGAAAAGCCAATACTATCAAGGAGGGATGAGGTGTTGCTTAATGAGGCTCTTGCTCAAAATGCTTAGTGATATGCTCCAAAACCCTCAATTACTCTCTCACATCCACTTATGACCTAAACCAAAAGTCAAACTCGGCCCCACTGGTTCTTTCTATCCGGTGCCACCGAGTTCAGATGTCATAGCCACTGCCACAAACCCTAGGCAAATCGGTCTCGCCGATAGGGATCTCGGTCTCACCGAGATGGGATTGTAATCTCTCTGTTTCCCTTCGTAACGTTTCGGTCCCACCGAGATGAGCGATCGGTCCCACCGAGATTGCAATGTAAACTCTCTGTTTCCCTTTTGTAACATTTCGGTCTCACCGAAATGAGCGAATCGGTCCCACCGAGTTTACCTGACCAACTCTCTGTTTCGCTTATTACCCAAATCAGTCCCACCGAGTTTGAGTAATCGGTCAAACCGAGTTTTGGATTTACCCTAACCCTAGCACATCGGTCCCACCGAGTTGATCCAGTCGGTCCCATCGAAACACCTAACGGTCACTAGATTTGCTGAATCGGTCCAGCCGAGTTTATCAATTCGGTCCCACCGAGATTGGCAGATTGTGTGTAACGGTTAGATTTGTGTGGAGGCTATATATACCCCTCCACCTCATCTTCATTCGTGGAGAGAGCCATCAGAACAAACCTACACTTCCAACTTACTTTTTCTGAGAGAGAACCACCTACACTTGTGTTGAGGCCAAGATATTCCATTCTTACCATATGAATCTTGATCTCTAGCCTTCCCCAATTTGCTTTCCACTCAAATCTTCTTTCCACCAAATCCATATCCTGTGAGAGAGAGTTGGGTGTTGGGGAGACTATCATTTGAAGCACATGAGCAAGGAGTTCATCATCAACACACCATTTGCTACTTCTTGGAGAGTGGTGTCTCCTAGATTGGCTAGGTGTCACTTGGGATCCTCCGACAAGATTGTGGAGTTGAACCAAGGAGCTTGTAAGGGCAAGGAGATCGCCTACTTCGTGAAGATCTACCGCTAGTGAGGCAAGTCCTTCGTGGGCGACGGCCATGGTGGGATAGACAAGGTTGCTTCTTCATGGACCCTTCGTGGGTGGAGCCCTCCGTGGACTCGCGCAGCCGTTACCCTTCGTGGGTTGAAGTCTCCATCAACGTGGATGTACGATAGCACCACCTATCGGAACCATGACAAAAACATTCGTGTCTCCTATTGCGTTTGAATCCTCCAAACCCTTCTCTTTACATTCTTGCAAGTTGCATGCTTTACTTTCCGCTGCTTATATACTCTTTGCATGCTTGCTTGAATTGTGTTAAGATTGCTTGACTTGTCCAAAGTTGCTAAATCTGCCAAGAACTAAAATTGGGAAAAGGATAAGTTTTTATTTGGTCAAGTAGTCTAATCACCCCCCCCTCTAGACATACTTTCGATCCTACACTCTGGATAGTTTCTCACTAGAGTAAGCTATGGGGCGCTTGTCTTGTGTTAACACACCTCCTATGCCATTACCACTAGCATCGCAATGAATCTCAAAGGGTTTGTCAAAGTTGGGTAATGCAAGCATGGGAGCATGAGTAAGCAAATTCTTAAGCTCATTGAAAGCGGTATCTTGGGATGGTCCCCAAACAAAAGGTGCATTCTTCTTGCTCAAAGCATGCAAAGCGAAGCAATGGTGCTAAAATCTTTCACAAAGCGACGATAGAAACCCGCAAGGCCAAGAAAGCTACGCACTTGTTGCAAATTGGTCGGTTGTGGCCAAGTCTTAATAGCATTGATCTTGCACTCATCAACATGAACACCCTTAGAAGAGACAACAAAACCCAAGAAAATGAGCTTGTCAACGCCAAAAGGCATTTCTCCATATTAGCATAGAGACGCTCTTTTTTAAGAGTTTGTAAAACGGTTCGGACATGGGTGACTTGCTCTTTGAGAGACTTGCTAAAAACAACGATATCATCGAAGTAGACCACAACAAACACACCAATTTAAGGGCGAAAGACATGATTCATAAGACGCATAAAAGTACTCGGTGCTTCCGATAGACCCATAGGCATGACTAACCACTCATACAAGCCAAACTTGGTTTTGAAAGCGGTTTTCCATTCATCACCCTCTTGTATGTGGATTTGATAGTAACCACTCTTAAGATCAATTTTTGAAAAGATAGTGGCACCACTAAGTTCATCAAGCATATCGTCAAGGTATGGAATGGCATACCTATAGCGAACGGTGATAGCATTGATAGGTCTACAATCGGAGCACATGCGAAAGCTACCATCTCGTTTTAGCACAAGAATGACCAGGACGGCACAAGGGCTCAAACTTTCACGCACATGTCCATGGTCTATGAGATGCTTTACTTGCCTTTGTATTTCTTTGGTTTCTTCGGGGTTGGCGCGGTAGGGAGCTTTGTTCAGAAGTGCTGCTCCGGGGATGAGGTCGATGCGGTGCTCAATGCCTCGTAGTGGAGGTAGTCCCAGAGGTAGCTCATCGGGGAAAACATCGTCAAATTCCTGCAAAAGAGAAGACAACACTAGAGGAAGAGTGTGAGAGGTGTTAGCTTGTGGTGCATTGTCCTTGCACAAAAGGACGTAGTGTAGGACACTAGATGGGTTCTCACACACTCCTCTTATCTCACTTTTGGTGGCAAATAGGACTAAGTTCTTCTTTTCGCTCATCGTGGAGGTGCTCGATTTGGGCTTGTGACGCTCACTCTCTTTTTGGTGGCTCGCTCTCTCACTATTATCTCCATGATGGGTGGCTTGCTTGTCGGCGACAACTTGGCTTGGAGACATGGGATGAACTACGTACTCCTTGCCCTTCATCTTGAAGATGTAGTGGTTCGTTCGGCCATTGTGAATGACTCCTCTATCAAATTGCCATGGGCGTCCAAGGAGAAGGTGGCACACGGTCATTGGAACGACGTCGCACTCCAAAGTTTCTTCGTAGGCGCCAATTTTGAAGGACACTTGTACTCGATGCTCGACTTGGATAGTGCCGGAGTTGCTAAGCCATTGCACTTTGTATGGTTGTGGGTGCTTCGTGTTGGGCAATTGGAGCTTGGAGCAAAGTTCTTCACTTGCGAGATTATGACAACTCCCTCCATCGATGATGACCTTGATGGATCGTCCATTGATGCCGGCCTTGGTATGAAAGATATGGCATCGTTGGTCTTCTTCTTGGTGATGTTGGAGAGTCAAGACCTTGGAGACAACAAGAGCGGGACTTGAATCTTCATCGCAAAAGACTTGTTCTTCTTCATCGTTCACTTGCCGCTGCATGGCGACTTGCTCGAGGGTATCCATTTCTCCTTCACTCATTGAGTCGTAAGTGCCGTCGTCGTTGAGGATCATGGTCCACTTGTTGGTGCACTCATAGGACTTGTGGCCTCGGCCTCCGCATGTGAAGCATTTGAAGGAACTTGTCTTAACGGTCTCATCGGTTGGGGTTGAGGATGATGAAGCTCTCGCCTTGAAGTTGCTCGTTGTAGGAGGATGACTTAGAGTTGACAAAGCTTTCTTGGAACTCGACTTGTCGACGTTGCTTGTAGAAGGTTTGGTAGACGGTGTTGGAGTCATTGAAGCTTGGGTGTTGGATAAGCCGTAGGACTTGGATGAGAATTTGGCATACTTGAAATCGTCTTGCACTTGACGTTTCACTTTGGTAGCTTGGTGCACTAGCTCGATGAGGTTCGCGTATGGTTGGAAGTCGGCGATCTTCTTGATAGGATGGTTGAGTCCATTCAAGAAATGTGCCATTGTTTGCTCATCATCTTCCGTGACGTTGGCTCTTATCATGGCAATCTCCATCTCCTTGTAGTACTCTTCAACGCTCTTGGTTCCTTGCTTGAGTAGTTGGAGTTTCTTGAAGAGGTCGCGGTTGTAGTAGGTAGGCACGAAGCATGCTCTCATGACATCCTTCATTTGCGCCCAAGTAGTGAAGGGTGGTTCACCTCTTGCCTCTCGGCGCTCGATAACTTGTTCCCACCAAATGAGGACATAGTCTTGGAACTCAAGGGATGCCATCGCGATCTTCTTCTCTTCTTCATAGTTGTGCAAACGGAAGATTTTGTCGACCTTCAATGCCCATGAAAGGTACTCTTCGGGATCATTGCTTCCATCGAACTTGGGCATGGTGAACTTGAGCTTGTCGTAGCGTTGCTCATCATTGTGTTGGGGTCGGGGATGATGACGTCCATGTTGTTGATGATTGTCAAGCTCGTGTTGCTCTTGGAGAAGAGGGTTGTCGACCTCATGTTGCTCTTGTCGTGGAGGATTCCCATTTTCTTCATGCTCTTGATGAACTTAATGTTCGTGGCGAGCTTGTGGAGGATCTTGTCGAGCTCGACGAGGAACTTGAGGAACTTGACGATGCACGCGAGCTTGAAATCTTTGTTCTTGAATTTCTTCTTGAAGTCCTTCTTCATGTTCACGAGCTTGTCAGCCTCAGTTAGCTACGGCTCGACTTGAATCTTGGAGGGCTTATTGCGCCTCAAGTGCTTGAGCTTCACAGAGTTGTTGTTCTTGGCGTTGTGCCTCAGCATCTTGTGCATCTTGGTGAAGACGCGCTCGCTCTTCCTCTTCATGTTGGTGTTGTTGTTTTCTTTCTCGTGCTAGCGCAAAAGCCTCTTGGGTTTGACGTTGTCGGAATTCTTGCGAGTTGGTGTCGCGTAGAGGATTGAGGCTTGCTTGATGATCGTTGCGCGAGGCACGGCGTAGAGTGTTTGATGTCGGTGTACTTGAGCCGGAGAGGGTGAAGTCGGAGTGTCGACTTGAACGGCTCCTTCTTGAAGAGGACGAAGTGGAAGAAGAGCGGTTGAGCAACAAAGCGCGAATCTCGTCCATCCTTGCGTCATTCTCTTGCTTGTGATCGTCGAGCTTGTGGTTGAAGTAGTCCCTTGTACGTTGCTCAGAGAGTCGCAAGTCAGCGGCGAGGTTGCCGATGGGTTCACTCATTGCTTGTTGCTCTTGATGCAAAGCACGTTGTGCACCCAAGAGGTGACTCTTGGTGACATAGGCGTTCATGTCGTCGCCGTGCTCAATGAAGAGTGGGTTGGTAGAAGTACTTGGCCTATCCATCATTCCAAGAGAAGAAGTGAGTGGTAGAAAGAGAAGAACGAATACCAAATGTACCTTGACCGAAGTTGAAAGTGGTTCAAAGATCACTCCAATGTGGACAAGGAAATAGCACAATTGGTACCAATTCTTGTCGGTTTCTCACACCTACACAAGTAAAAGCTTATGGTGGAGCTTGGTTAGGATGGTGGCACAAAATGTAATGCAATTGTAAGTGAGCTTTAATAATGTTGGAAAAGATTCTCAAGATTGCAATGTAACAAGTAGACCAAGCAATATAAGGTACACGGAAACACACACGCAAAAAGATAAGTGGGGTCGTGCAACCAAGGGTGAGCCAAAATGTGGAATCCACAAAAATTCTCTTGTTGCACAACACTAGAGAGACGCTAGCACGATTGCACAATAGGCGGATACAAAGACTTGTGCACAACCTACTAAGCAAAAATGCAACGACTTCTATCCCAAGTATGCTCTATGCAAGGTGTTTCTATGTGATGATCCAAGATGATCGAGTATGAAAATCTTAATGTTGTATGATGCTATGGTTCTTGCTTAAAAGCTCTTTGCTTATATTTCCTTTTTTCTTAAAAGCTTGTTTGGCTCTTTGATTTTGGAGCTCTTTTCTCATGCAATGCTTCACGAACCAAGATAGCAATTGTGTATGCGATGACAACCTTGTGACACAAGAGATGATACCAAGATATGCAACAATGATGTATGTATGCTATGGGAAGTATGATCACTAATGTGCACAAGTCTCGTTGCCGGCAATACTCAATGGCTAGTATCGATGGGTAAGCAATGCAAAGGAGTAAGGCTATGAAGGCTATCAATGTAATGGCAAGAATGATGTATCACTATATCAAGATGAGGTTAACATTCTTTGGTTCCTCGTCCGTAAGCAAGAACGGATGACGGTGATCCAATGGTCCAATACCAAGATGTAGTCGAGGTGGTCGTTGTTGATGACGCGTCCATGGAGAAGATGATCGGCGGTGATGTTGAAGTCGAACTGTACCTAAATAGCCGAAACACAGGTAGGACACGGTACCGCAACTCAAATTCTCAAAGCAAAATTGGACCAAAATTGTCGGAGGTGGAGTTGGTAAGCGGTGGTTGTGTATGTGGTATATGGTGGTGCTATGCGAAAGTGGTGGAGGTATGCGGAAGTATATGTGGGCACTGGAACAAAATTTGGTGGAAAACGGGCGGTGGAGAGGAAGTGGTGCTGCCAGGGGCCGGATGTCCGGGCTTGATGGCCAGATGTCCGGGGCACCAGATGTCTGGGCTTGTCGGGCCGGATGTCCGGGCTCTGGATCCGTGGATGGATTCGAAGATCATCGCGAGGAGAGGTCAAATCCGGGCAAAAATCGGAGAAATTTGTGGATGGAAATTGGGGAAAAGTGGATGGAAAGCTAGATCTACCTGCAACACACGAAATCCGCGGATCAAATCCAACAAAACTTCATCACACCAACAAATCACAAAAAAATTGGGGCTATTTTTGTGGGGAATTTTCGAATTAGGGACAAAAACAACAAAACTGCGCTAGCAACACAACGGGGAGGCTCTGAAATCATGATCAACGTGGCTCTTGATACCAAGATGATGTAGGGTAGGAACCCTAATCGGCCGATGTTTCACGAAAGGAGCGGATCCCGCGATGAACACGAAGAACACGAGGAGGGAAACGAGGGGAAAATCATGAGGGGAACACAAGAGAACAGTCAAACCAACAAGAATGATCACACATGCGCTAGATCCATGAACACAAAGGAAGATACAAGATCCATGATCAACTAGGGACGATACAAAGGTAGCTGGTCTTCTCCGAAAGGAGGTCTTAAGGTTCTTCCTGTAAAGGGGTCTTGAATCCGCTTGGGGGATCTTCTCCGTAGGAGGCGCAATCTTCGAGGAGAAGGTAAACCAAGTGGAGGTAAACCAAGTGGATGAGCAAAGCTCTCACACGAAATATGAGCTAATCCTTTGCTAACCCTACAAAGTAGGACGAGGTGGAGTATATATAGTCTACGGGGGCGAAGGGGTACATGGGCCTCGGCCCTTACACTATGTGCAGACAGGGGAGGCCGGACGCCCGGGCGTCGGGCCGGATGTCCAGGCGTTCACGGAGGGCCGGACGTCCGGGCTGTGGAGGCCGGATGTCCGGGCTGGTGAAGCTGGCCATGTCGCTCTCGGGAAGGTGGTGTCCGGATATCTGGGCTCGAGGCCAGATGTCCGGGCGATGGTCGGATGTCTGGGGCCTGTAGATGCGTGGCAGCTGGTAGGCTGTTGTGGTCGAAGTATCCAGCGGCCGGATGTCCGGGCTTGGGGCCGGATGTCCGGGTCCTGGAGCTGCCTTCTTCTTCTCTCGGTGTTCCTCTTCATCCGTGAACTTGGGGACTTGTACATCTTCATGTGCATCTTCAGGAGGGTCCTCTTGGTACCTTATCATGCACAACAACTTTGACTTAGGTAGTAGCCATGTCTCATGCATAGAAAGTGGAAGTTCAGAGAGGAGAGAGTTCACTTTATCTTCGATAGGCTTCGCTCGGGCTCTAGTCATTGGTCCAATTGGTGTCGTAGGGGACGTAGGTAGGTCCATGGGGATGACCTTGGGATGCTCCACATCAAACCCAATGCCATAGAGTCCAGCTTTTTTTCATTTCATACATCTTCATCCTGCATAATACCACAATAATATAGTGAGGATAATTACAGGTAATGATCGATCAATGAGCACTAAATCTAGCTTGAGACTTAAATTACAGAAAGAAAACACTTACAGACAATAGCAACTAACGAGAGATTTGTCGAGTGTATCATGATTGAATAACTGAAATAGTTCTGAATACTCAACGGACAGAGCTAGCTTATGGAAGTAATGCCCTTCCTTGACCTTCACCATGACGGACTCTCGATTGGAACTCTTGGTAATTTTCATGTACCAATCATGCAATTCATACATTATCGTTGGGAGGTTCTTGACCTCCTCGGGCTCGATCAAAGGTTGGCCGCGGACATATTTCTGTTTTATTTCCTCCTCTCTAAGCGGAGACATGGGATCGATCTCGAGGAGTTGTCCAACAATGATACCGAGCATTTCAGCCTGCATTATATGCTCCTCGGTTATTACCAGATTGCCCAGCTGGGGAATAGTTTTCCCACATATATATAGGGCGGCGGTACTCTCATGTGTTGTTGGCACAACAAGCGGGGGGATCGACTGCGCCGCCTGTTCTCCCAGATGGGGAACGGTTTTCCCGCATTTTTTGCCAGTTGCTTGGCTCGATCTCGAGCTCAACTCCTTCTGTAGTCATGCTCGATGTGCCTTCCTGATTTGGCGCTCATAGTCTGAGTCAACGGGCTTGGGAGTTGGTGGTATAGCCATACGAATGAAGTGGTCAATCTTTTCCTCAGGCACTTTCTCCCTTGGTGGCGGTGCCGGTTTTGGTCCAAAATGGGCGTCCACTTGGGCCTGCACTATGGTTGTGTTTTGCTCCTCAGTCATGTCGTAAGGCCTCTGAGGAAGAGGAGTGAGGCTTGGACCATATTTATATCGCTTGCCTTCGCCTATACCTCATGTACTACCTCGACTCGTAGCGCTACGCACCATAGCTGCGGCGGCTCTCCTCTGTGATTGCTGAGGCGGCGGAGACGGTTGACGTGGCTGAGTTGGAGCGGGAGGAGTGGCCTGACGCTGTGTCTGACTTGGAGGAGGAGGAGTGGCCTGACGCGTTGGTGGACTTGGAGGAGTGGGAGTCTGCTGATGTGGTGGCGAACTTCGAGGAGGAGTCTATTGACGCTGTGCCGAACTTGAAGCAGGAGGAGTGGCCTGACGTTTTGCCGGACTTGGAGGAGGAGGAGTGGCCTGACGCTTTGCCGGACTTGGAGGAGGAGTGGCCTGACGCGGTGGCGGACTTGGAGGAGCGGGGGTCTGCTGACGTGGTGGCGGACTTCGAGGAGGGGTCGACTGACACGGTGTCGGTGGCCTTGGAAAGATGATGCAATCCTTTCTCCATAGGATGATATGATGTTTGGCCTCTCCCAGTGTGTGATCCTCCTCACCTCTAGGAATGTCAAGCTCTAGGCCAGAATATTGGTCCACCACTTCATCAACCTGGACACGAGCATAGCCGGCTGGAATCGGGTTGCAATGGAAGGCTGCATCGGGGGAATTTGTAAAGCAATGGCGTCCGCCACCTTCATGGATATGTTCTTCATTTTGAAGTGTAGCTCACAGTTAGTGCTCTCCATGATGTCATCCACAGGGTATCTATCCAGCAGTGCATCGCCCGGGGCGGAACCAACGCTGCTTCTCAGCATGAATAGGACGGTGCTATCCAATGTTGGATCATCCGCTAGCTGTTGCCGCTGCTGAGACCCCCTTTCCTGGCTAAGTGAGTCGATCTGCTGTTGTTGCCGCTGGAATTTGAGTGCCAAGTCCGCGTGTGCTGATTCTAGGCCTTGAAGGCGTTCTGCTTCCTGCTTCCTCTGCTCCTCCTCCAACTTCCTCTTCTTCTCCTCCTCCATCTTCCTTCTTGCACGGGTTCTGTAGTCGGCGTTCCAGTCCGAAAAGCCCTCATACCACAGAACAACGCCCTTGCCTTGTGTTCTTCCCGGGTGTTCAGGATTTCCCAGGGCATGCGTAAGCTTGTCATTCTCTCTGTTGGGCGTGAACACCCCCGTTCGAGCATCTTCTATTGCTTGAAGTAACTTATCTTTGCCTCCTTCTAGACTTGCCTTCTTCAAAACCAGGCATATCTTCGGGTCCAACGCCCCCCATGCGCATAGAACCAATTTCTGCAACTGGGGGGCAGCTCCTAGTAACTGGATCGGCCCCTGCATCCAGCATCTCTTGCTCAGACTTATCCCACTTAGGCATTGCCACCGCGTAGCCACCTGGCCCTAGCCTATGGAACTGCGTCTTTTTGTGGCATTGGCCTTGTTTTTTCTCGACTGTTGCTTAGATAATTTTGATTCCTTGAATTTGACAAAAGCGGGCCAGTGTTCTCTTTGCTTCTCCAGTGTTCCCTTGAATTCTGGAGTCTTCCTTCCTCCTTCGACGTAGTTGGCCCATACAGTTTTCTTGTGGGTGTTGAATGCAATTGCCATCTTCCTAAGAACAGCGTCCTTGACTTTCTGCACATTTGCATCAGTGAAATGATCTGGTAGGGTGAAATGTTCCATGAGAGATTCCCAAAGCGTTTTTTTGCTCTGTCGTCGACCCAAGTAATATCTAGATGTTTATTTTTTGGCTCTTTCCATTCTTGAATGGAGATCGGGAGTTGGTCCTTCACAAGAACTCCGCACTGATGAATGAACTTGTTCGCAATGTTCTTAGGCGTGATTGGTTCGCCATTAGGTTTGATGGCATCGATGTTCTAATTTACACCGTCCTTCAACTTTTTGCTCGGGCCTTGCTTTGTCCTGCTGTCTGTAGAAGTAGATTTGCTCGATCCGGAGGGCTGGAAGAAGAAAGATCGATTCGTTAATATATCTTCAAATCAAAAAACATGTGATGATCACCAGATGCCTGCTTATATAAATATACCTCGCCGGTCTTTGTTATTTCAAGATCAACATTGTCTGCGTCATCATAATCATAATCATAGTTCATGACTTCATCAATTCGGTCATCGAGATCGAATATCTTATCATCACCCTCCCCGGTATTGTTCAGATATTCGTAGCCGTCATAATCTTCATTCTGATCATCTGGCCCGTGAGGGCTGCGTATGATCTCAAACATGGCCTCTTCTCCCTCTCTGCCGGTATTGTCCGCCATAGCTTTTATTTAACTAATATAGAAGAAATATAAAACAATTTAGTATTCAAATTACAATGATGGATGTAATCAATAAGGAAAAACTGAATCATAGTACATAATATGCATCGTCTCGAATAATGTATAATCTCGAATACATCGTCTCGAATAATATATAATCTTGAATACATCGTCTCTAATAATATATATAATCTTGAATACATCATCTCGAATATTATATATTGAATACATCACTAGCTAGCTAGCTAATAAGGATCGAATACTACAGAAGAATCTAGGCCACTCGTGGTTCCTGAGGCGAGGGCGGTGGACACCCAAAGAGAAGGAACCATCACAGGATCATATCTTCAGTCATCTGCCCAAAGAATCTGCCAGGTATTGGAGAACCTGACGTCCATAGCAGCCATGTAGCGACGGACGTGCTCGTCCTCCTCCCTGACACGGCGACGCACCACCTCCGGCGGGGTCGGCTCCCTCTGCATCGAATGTGGACCACGCAAACGCCACCAAACGAGATCAGGGTCGACGACGGGACCCGGGGCCGGGTTCCTCACCAAGCGGCGCCCCCCTGAAGGTAGCACCTCCCAGTGCCAGCCTAGTAGAGCCCAGTCTCGGACATGGGTCCTCTGAAGCAGGACATCGTCGCGAACCAGTCGACAGCGAGGATGTGGGTCGGGCATCGTCGAAAACAAATACTATATGCAAATGTAACATTTTTTAAATTATTGGATTGTGTCTTATATTCAAATTCTAAATTTCTATAACTAAAATTATAAGAAACTAAAAAAACATCGATCATCGTCTAACAATTTAAAATTCATCTAATTCATCTATCTAGAACTAACATTTCTAAAATTTCTAACATTTCTAACATTTCTATATACTATTTGAAATTGATCTAATATAATTAATTAATCCATCTAAAACTTTGTACGAAAAACAAAAAAACAGAAGAAGAAAAACTAAACACTAAAAACAGAAAAAAAAAATTGTGTGTGTGTGTGCGCGCGTGTGTAGTGTGTGTGTGCGCGCGCGCGTGTAGTGTGTGTGTGCGCGCGCGGCCGGTGGCGGTGGTGGCGCGGTGGATTGGAGGGAGGAGAGGACGGGGGAGGGGCTCACAGTGCGCGCGGGCGAGGTCGAGGCGACGGGGACGGCGACGGCGTGGGACGGGGCGGCGGCGCGACGGGGACGGCGACGTGCGGCGACGGGGACGGGGATGGCGACGGCGCGGGGATGGCGAGGGCGCGGGATGGGGCGGCGGCGCGACGGGGACGGCGACGGCGCGGGACGGCGCGACGGGGGCGGCGACGGCGCGGGACGGGGACGGTGACGGTGCGGGATGGGGCGGCGGCAGAGAGAAGTGGGAGATGAGAAACTAAAATTTTTGAAGTGTTTTCTTATATAGGAGGCACCTTTAGTACCGGTTGGAGCCACCAACCGGTACTAAAGGCCTATTTTGGCTAGGCCAAGCGGCGGGAAGGGGCCAAAACAGGCCTTTAGTACCGGTTGGTGGCTCCAACCGGTACTAAAGACCCCCCCCCCTAGTACCGGTTGGAGCCACGACCCGGTACTAAAGTGGGTGCGCTGCCAGACGAGGGGCGCAAAGTTTAGTCCCACCTGCCCAGCGAAGGGCAGCCGCACTTGTTTTGTAAACCCAGCCGCGGCCGCTCCTTCGAGCTCCTCTCCAAAGCAGGCCTTCTGGGCCTACCTACTTTGTGCTGCCCTGTGGGCCAACTGAGCCTTGCGGGCCTGCATCCTGGCCCAACAACAGGTTGGGTTTCTAGTCGTATGCAGGCCGTTGTGGCCCAGTAGGCGGGCTTTTTATTTTTCTTTTTTTCCTTTTTTGCTTTATTTATTTTCTTTCATTTATTTCTGAGTTGTTTTTTGCTGTACTTAGAGTTTCTTTGTGAATATTTTTTCTTTAGGTACAAACAATTACAAACTTTCTTTTAGTGCCGGTAGTTTTTAAATTTGAATAGTTTAAATTTTGAATTATTTGAAATTTGTGTGAATCACTAGTTTGTGAATAACTTAACTTTAAAAATGGATTTTTCAGTGATTCTTTTTTCTTATGTTTAATATTAGTGTGTTTGATCATTATATTCAATTTGGTGTTGCTTAGGTTATTTAAAAAATGCAGTTCCTTTGTAACAGATGAGTTTTCGTCCGAAACCCTGATACTTCGAAAGAGATTGTTCATTTTGTACACGAAGTACATCCAGTTTTTGCCGTAACCCTCACTACTTTTTTGCACATGCTATGTGGGTGAAATTATGATACCATGCCAACTTTCAACCTTTTCGGAGTTCATTTGAAGTGTTTTTCAATTTCAGGGTCATTTAGCTGAAAAAATCAGTAAATGCATGAAAGAATTTGTTTGCAAATAAAATTTCTTCGCGTTTCAAATGCCAAAACACATAACTACCTTAACTATTACAGAGATTCCCTCTTGGGTGTGAAACACAGAAGAAAGTGATGATAGTGAAGCCGATCACATCCCAGATCTTTGGATGTGAAACTTTTTCTTCGCGTGTGTCCCTTTGCGCTGTAACCATGGAAAATCTTCATCATTTAACTCGATACTCGGGTCAATATTCACTGTGAATGGAGCAATTTCATCAAACTTTTCATAATCTTCTCACATGTATGTCTTGTCATCCACTTCGATGATGTTTCTCTTTCCAAAAAGAACTATGTGGCGCTTTGGCTCATCGTATGATGCATTCGCTTCCTTATCTTTTCTTTTTCTCGGCTTGGTAGACATGTCCTTCACATAGAAAACCTGTGCCACATCATTGGCTAGGACGAATGGTTCGTCTGCATACACAAGATTGTTGAGATCCACTGTTGTCATTCCGTACTGCGGGTCTTCTGTTACCCTGCCTCGTGTCATATTGACCCATTTGCACCAAAGCAAAGGGACCTTCAAACCAAGTCCATAGTCAAGTTCCCATATGTCCTCTATGTAACCATAATATGTTTCCTTTCCCGTCTTGGTTGCTGCATCAAAGCGGACACCACTGTTTTGGTTGGTGCTCTTCTTATCTTGGGCGATCATGTAAAATGTATTCCCATTTATCTCGTACCCTTTGAAAGTCATTATATTCGAAGATGGTAACTAGGACAGCAAGTACAGGTCATCTTCAATAGAGGCGTCATGCATGGCACGTGTCTGCAACCAGCCGGCAAAAGTCCCCATTTGTTCATGTGTAATCTAGTCATCAGACCGCTCGGGTGTTTGGAGCGTAGAAAATTCTTGTGTTTGTCCATATACGGATCCACCAAGGCGGAATTCTGTAGAACTGTGTAGTGTGCTTACGTGAGAGAATGTTCGTCCATACATATTATTTGATTCCCTCCTAGCGTGCCTTTTCCATCCAGTTTGCCCTTATGCCGCGATTTAGGAACACTAATCGGCTTAAGGTCAGGAATAAAGTTAATAGAAAACTCAATGACCTCCTCATTTTCATGGCCCTTGGAGATGCTTCCTTCTGGCCTAGCACGATTATGAACATATTTCTTTAAGACTCCCATGAACCTCTCAAAGGGGAACATAGTGTGTAGAAATACAGGACCCAAAACGTTAATCTATTCGCATAGGTGAACTAGGACGTACGTCATGATGTTGAAGAAGGATGGTGGGAACACCAACTCGAAACTGACAAGACATTGCACCAAATCATTCTCTAACCTTGGTATGATTTCTGGATCGATTACCTTCTGAGAGAGTGCATTGAGGAATGCACATAGCTTCACAATGGCTAATCGAACGTTTTCTGGTAGAAGCCCCCTCAATGCAACCGGAAGCAGTTGCGTCATAATCACGTGGTAGTCATGAGACTTTAGGTTCTAAAACTTTTTCTCTGCCATATTTATTATTCCCTTTATATTCGACGAGAAGCCAGATGGTACCTTAATACTGAGCAGGCATTCAAAGAAGATTTCCTTCTCTTCTTTGGTAAGAGCGTAGCTGGCATGACCCTAATGTATGCCGTCTTTTCTGTGCATACGTTGCTGGTCCTCTCGTGCCTCAGGTGTATCTTTTGTCTTCCCATACACTCCCAAGAAGCCAAGCAGGGTCACGCAAAGATTCTTCGTCACGTGCATCGCGTCGATTGTAGAGCGGACCTCTAGGTCTTTCCAATAGGGCAGGTCCCAAAATATAGATTTCTTCTTCCACATGGGTGCGCGTCCGTCAGCGTCATTCGGAACAGGTTGTCCGCCAGGACCCTTTCCAAAGACTACCTTCAAATCCTTGGCCATATCATGTACATCAGCACCAGTACGGTGGCGAGGCTTCGTCCGATGATCCGCCTGACCTTTGAAATGCTTGCCTTTCTTTCTTACGGTATGCCTGCTCGGAATAAATCGACGATGTCCCAGGTACACATTCTTCCTACAATTACCCAAATATATACTATTGGTATCATCCAAGCAGTGTGTGCATGCGCGGTATCCCTTGTTTGTCTGTCCTGAAAGGTTACTGAGAGCAGGCCAATCATTGATGGTCATGAACAGCAACGCCTTTAGGTCAAATTCTTTCCCCATGTGCTCATACCACGCACGTACACCTATTCCATTCCATAGCTATAAGAGTTCTTCAACTAATGGCCTTAGGTACACATCAATGTCGTTGTCGGGTTGCTTAGGGCCTTGGATGAGCACTAGCATCATAATGAACTTCCGCTTCATGCACAACCAAGGAGGAAGGTTATACAAACATAGAGTCACAGGCCAGGTGCTATGGTTGCTGCTCTGCTCCCCAAAAGGATTAATGCCATCTGCGCTTAGACCAAACCATACGTTCCTTGCGTCACTTGCAAACTCCTTCATGTACTTTCTCTCAATTTTTCTCCACCGCAACCCGTCAGCGGGTACTCTCAACTTTCCGTCTTTCTTATGGCCTTCTTTGTGCCATCGCATCGCCTTGGCATGCTCTTTGTTTTGGAACAAACGTTTCAACCGTGGTATTATAGGAGCATGCCACATCACCTTGGCAGGAATCTTCTTCCTGGGGTGCTCGCCCTCGACATCACCAGGGTCATCGCGGCTGATCTTATAGCGCAATGCACCGCATACTGGGCAAGCGTTCAAATCCTCATACTCACCGTGGTAGAGGATGTAGTCATTAGGGCATGCATGTATCTTCTGCACCTCTAACCCTAGAGGGCAGACAGCCTTCTTTGCTTCGTACGTACTCTCGGGCAATTCGTTGTCCTTTAGAAGCATATTCTTTATCATTACCAGCAACTTTCCAAATCCCTTGTCATATACACCATTCTCTGTCTTCCATTGCAGCAATTCCAGTGTGGTGCCCAACTTTTTCTTGTCAGCTTCGCAATTCGGGTACAACAATTTCTTGTGATCCTCTAACATGTGCTACAACTTCTTCTTCTCCAAATCACTTGCACAGTTTCTCTTTGCATCGGCAATGGCCCGACCTAGATCATCAGTGGGCTCATCTGATGCCTCTTCTTCAGCTTCTTCCCGCATTGCCGGCTCAGCTTCTTCCCCCATTGTTGTATCATCGTATTTAGGGAACCGATGGCCAGGATAGCTGTCGTCGTCCTCTTCTTCTTCATTGTCTTCCATCATAACCCCTCTTTCTCCGTGCTTGGTCCAAACATTATAGTGGGGCGTGAAACTGGACTCAAACAGGTGGACTGAATGGTTCTTGACTTAGAGTAATTGTGATCATTCTTACAGCTAGCACATGGACAAGGCATAAAACCATCCGCCCGCTTGTTTGCTCAGCCGCAAGCAGAAAAGTTTGCACGCCATTAATGAACTTAGGAGAGCATCGGTCATCGTACATCCATTGTCGGCTCATCTTCATTACACAACACCGAAAAGACCAAATTAATACAAGTTCATACATAAAGTTCATACAACACTTAAATGCAACAAACAAATAACTCTCTAGCTAAAGCATTTAAATGCAACAACAAATGTGATCAAGATCGCAACTAAGGTAACAATTGATCCAACAGCATAATGATACCAAGCCTCACTATGAATGGCATATTTTCTAATCTTTCTAATCTTCAAGTGCATTTTCTCCATCTTGATCTTGTGATCATCGATGACATCGGCAACATGCAACTCCAATTCCATCTTCTCCCCCTCAATTATTTTCAATTTTTCTTTCAAATACGCGTTTTCTCTTTCAACTAAATTTAACCTCTCGACAATAGGGTCGATTGGAATTTCCGATTCACATACCTCCTACATAAAAATATCTATGTCAACTTGATGGGCATAATTTGTCATAAACACGAAATGCAACAAATAGTTTTAAAAGAGAATGTACCACATCCGAATCATAACAAGGACGAGGGCCGACGGGGACGGATATCAAAACCATGGCACTATGTATAACAAACAACGTATGGGTAAGATAATTATACGAGTAACTATATATCCAAATCACACAAACATCAATTTTTTATATAAAAAATTCATGAACAAGAGGCTCACCACAAAGTGGTGCCGACGACGGGACGGTGCGGGCGATCGACGATGGTTACGACGGAGATTTAGAAGGCACTAAGTAAACCACACCTACATATGCAAACTAAGTGTTATTTTGACCTCAAATTTCATATAAATCAAATACTACCACATATAATTCCTCCCAAATTACTAAAACCCACAAATTAATCACTATATAAACCATTGCAAGAGCTAATCTAGCAATGAGAGATGAAAGGACAAAGTTGCTAACCTTTGTGATCATTTGAATGGATAGGGGCCTTCAAATCTTGACAAAATTTGGGCAAAATTTGTGATGAGCTCGAGAGGAAGGGAAGACCAGAAGAGAGGGGAAAGGGGGAAGAAGCGAACTCAGGTGGATGAAGGGTTTATATAGGGCGACCTTTAGTACCGGTTCGTGGCACGAACCGGTACTAAAGGTGCTGGTGGGGCTCCGGACTGACAACATCCTGCCAACACTCTCATTAGTACCGGTTCATGGCACGAACCAGTACTAATGAGAGCGGCCCGGCTAGCCGTTGGAACCGGCACTAATGGACACATTAGTGCCGGCTCAAATTCAAACCGGCACTGATGAGCTGAACATTTGACCCTTTTTCTACTAGTGGCTATAACAATCATGCATAATAAAAGTTCAGAAAAGACTCCATTACTTATCATAAATATTCAGATCATAAACTCATAATTCATCGGATCCCAATAGACACACCATAAAAGAAGATTACATTGGATAGAAGTCAAAGAACATCGAGAAGAACATTGTATTGAAGATCAAAGAGAGGAGAGAGAGAGAGAGAGAGAGATCTAGCTACTAGCTATGGACCCATACGTATGTGGTGAACTACTCACGCATCATCTTAAGGCAGCAAGGATGATGTAGAAGCTCTTCGCGATCGATTCCCTCCTCCAGCAGAGTACCAGAAAAGGCCTCCAGATGAGATCGTAGAAGAATAGAAATTTGCGGTAGCGGAAAAAGTGTTTCAGGTGGCTCTCTGTTGGTTTCCTGATATTAGAGAATTTATTATAATGGTGGAATTAGGTCAAACGAAGCCAAAAAGGGCCCACAAAGGCAACAGGGCGCGTCATGTTGCCTTGACGTCTCCTCGCTTGTCGTCTGGTCTCCTCTCGAAGCTCCTAGGGTCTCTTTTGTCCAAAAAAGGTTAAAAAGTTTCGTAGCATTTGGACTCTCTTTGGTACTGATTTTCTGGAAAACAAAAAATAAGCAAAAAACAACAACTGACACTACGCATTGGGTTAATAGATTAGTCCCAAAAATAATATAGAATAGCACAAAAAGTCATATAAAATATCTAAGATTGATACTATAATAGCATGGAACAATAAAAAGTTATAGATATGTTGGAGATGTATCAGGTAACATAGCGTGTCCCCAGGGCACGCCCTGTTGCCTTGCCGTCTCTAGGGGTGAGCATTGTTAAACCGAAAACCGAAAAACCAAACCCAATCGAACCGTATTAATCGATTTGTCGATTAATTCACGATTTTTGATTCGGTGGGATATTTTAAGATTTTTCGGTGTTTGGTTTGTGTTCGGTTTTTAGTCCCCAGAAACCGAATAAACCGAAAAACCCGACATGTAGAATATCCCGTGTGATACCTTGTTTCCGAAAGTGCACCAGGGCCCATTTGCCTATCGACCCAACCTAGCAGTAACAAGTAATCGCCCCACGACTCCGACCCTCCCACTTCCCACGTTGGTAAACCTAGTCGTCAACTGTCACTCCATTATGCGGAGTTCTCTCCAAAAAATAAATTAAGTGGCGGCCTCTCCAGCCATTGGCGAACAACTCAACATCCAGCCTGACTCCGGCGAGCTAGCAATCATCGGCCTGTCCTTGTTGATTATGGCGGACGTCCGGCTAGCCGCTTAGATCACAGGTACTTTGGCAACTGCTCTGTGTTTCTAGTCTCTCAATCTTACTAGTACTCCTACGTAAGACCATGCTAACATGACTAGAGCAGCTTAGTTTAGAGGCATCACATGTATTTATCGGTACATAATACATTTCACGTTCCATGTGATTTTTCCACTTAATTATGTCCACTGGTTTGCTTGATCGAATAAACCATTGATTGATGCTAAGGTTGTTAGCTCTTGCGGTTATTTTATGCATCTATACAATGCAAATCAGTGCTCATGAGTCATTACACTTATACCAGCGAGTGCATGTATTTTGGTTTTTCGGTTAACCGAATAAACAGAACCAATATATTATGGTTAATATGGTTCGGTTTCTAAATTTTGTGTGATTATTACGGTTTCCATTTCTTCAAAATTGAAATTATTATAAACCGAATAAAACAAACCATATTAGCCATATAAACCGAACGCCCAGCCCTAGCCGTCTCCTCGATTGCCGTCTGGTCTCCCCCCGAAACTTCTAGGGTCTCTTTTGTTCAGAAAAAAAACGTCAACAAGTTTTGTAGCATTTGGACTCCGTTTAGTACTGATTTTCTGGAAAACCAAAAATAAGTAGAGAACATCAACCGACACTAGACACTGGGTTTATAGGTTAGTCTCCAAAAATGATATAAAATAGCACAAGAAGTCATACAAAGTATCTAACATTGATAACATAATAGCATGACATAAAAAAAATTATAGATACGTCTTCAACGGATCTATAATTTTTTGGGTGACAGATGCAAGAGAGAAAATGGATGCACACACAGATGGATGGATGGATGGATGCGTGGACCCGGAAGGGTTTTTGGGTGGGCTGGGGTTTTGGAATTCTACGTGGCTATTGTCCAAACTCTGATAAAGCCTCCAAAATTGTTTCGTTTTTTTTCACCGAAAAGAGTGTCCGCATCGGTATACATGTCTGTGTTTTTTAGGAAAGGCCATCATGGCTAGCTTTATTGATTAATCAGTAGAGATACATCATCTACAAGTTTGCTCACTAGACAATATGAAGGCTCGTCAGTCCAACTAGAAGAAACTTTATTACAATAACTAAACCTAGATAGCACATGCGCTGCTTGATTTTATGATCGAAAGTAATGCTTAAACTTGACCTTTCCAATCAAGGTAGAGATGTCCACACATTCCGGGAATATCGCCGCCGCTGCGTCCCACCAAGTACTCTGACCGGAACAACAGTTGATCACCGTTAGCGAGTCGGATTCCGCTTCAACCTGCTAGAACCCTAGGCTATTTGCCAAGTTTAGTCCGTCTCTCATTGCCATTGCCTCTGATGACATTACGTCCACTGCATAGGGGATAAACTTACATTGAGCTGCAAGGAAAACACCTCATTCATCTCTAATAATTGCTGCCGTAGCTCCAACTCCTTCGTCCGCAAAAAAGGCCGCGTCCACATTAAGTTTGACAAACTTTGGGTTTGGCTTCAACCATCTTGCCTCCTCTGTCACAACTATATTCGCCATGGCTCGCTGATAGTTGCTTGTAATCGCTAAGACCGAGAAAGGCCATCTTACCAGTGGCGGGCAACTCTCATTATGTGTTATAAGGCGGCGTGTCCATCAGAGATACCAACATCCCACCACTATGACCTATTTAATCTTCAATGTCGGCATCTCTACTCCTAATGGAGCAGTTGTTAGTCTCCGTTCCGGGTCTTTTTTCGTCCCACCTCCCACTTTCGCTGGGTTTTTTCGTAGATTTTTTCGTCCCCTCTCCCACTTCATCGGTTTATTTTCGCGTCACCCTCTCACACAATGAAAGAAATCTGAACATATCAGAATTTTCCATGCTGGAGCAAATTATTTAGTAATGTAGAATCAATCACGATCGATCTCTAAAGACCAAATCTAAATTAATTAACATTACCTTAAATCGCTCAATCACATTAATTAGAAAACAAATAATTGATTTTAAGAAAAATTGCTCAATCACATTAATCTCTAGTACCTAAAAGAAACGTAAGGTTCCCTCTCCCCCTCTTACGTCATCACATCTTTAGTCAATCCCCTCCTCGTACGACCGTTACCCCTTCACCGATTTTCCTGCCTCCCTCCACCAGTTTTAGCTGGTTTTCTCATCTGGCAAGACAAAACCAACCTCTATTTGGTAATATGGCCAGACAAACCCAACCTTTATTTGGTAACACAATGAATTCTATGGTGATTGATTTCTTCTTTGGTAACCCAGATTAACTGACGGATGGTAATCAATCTTCAAATACCAAAACCAAACGATACAAGGCAACAAAAACCAATTCACGTATCGCAATCAGATTCTTCTTTAGTAGCCTAGCTTAGCTCACGGACGGTAACCAATCTCCAAACAAAGGAAACAATTAACCTCTACATCACCGTCGTTTACCTCTTGCCAATGCCAAATTCATACTATGCATATATCACCTACGCGACATGGTGTTGGTCTAGATCCCTATGACGTGATGTTGGCATCATGCCACAACACCACGCTGTCCTGAGCACCCATTTTGTTTCGCCCACGATCGAGCGATCCGACTCCCGATCCACAATCCAACCGGAGAAACCCTATCCCCTCCCCCATCTCACGTATTCTCCTGTGGCAGCATGAAAGGTCGAGCGGCGTCGGGGCAGCAACGCGACGTTCTTATGGTGCATCAGAGGCCAGACATGAGGTACCTGATACGTCTCCGTCGTATCTATAATTTTTTATTGTTCCATGCCAATATTGTACAACTTTCATATACTTTTGGCAACTTTTTATACTATTTTTGGGACTAACATATTGATCCAGTGCCCAGTGCCAGTTCTTGTTTGTTGCATGTTTTTTTGTTTCGCAGAAAATCCATATCAAACGGAGTCCAAACGGGATAAAAACGGACGGAGATTTTTTTTGGAATATATGTGATTTTTGGGAAGTGAAATCAACGCGAGACGATGCTCGAGGGGCCCACGAGGCAGGGGGCGCTCCCCTAACCCTCGTGGCCACCCCGTAAGGCGGTTGATGCACTTCTTTCACCGCAAGAAAGCTAATATCCAGATAGAGATCGTGTTAAAATTTCAGCCCAATCGGAGTTACGGATCTCCGGGAATATAAGAAACGGTGAAAGGGAAGAATCTGAGAACGCATAAACAGAGAGAGACACAGAGACAGATCCAATCTCGGAGGGGCTCTTGCCCCTCCCATGCCATGGAGACCATGGACCAGAGGGGAAACCCTTCTCCCATCTAGGGAGGAGGTCAAGGAAGAATAAGTAGGAGGGGGCACTCTCCCCCTCGCTTCCGGTGGCACCAGAGTGCCACCGGGGGGCCATCATCATCACCGCAATCTTCACCAACAACTTCACCGCCATCATCACCAACTCTTCCCCCCTCTATGCAGCAGTGTAACCTCTCTCTTACCCGCTGTAATCTCTACTTAAACATGGTGCTCAACACTATATATTATTTCCCAATGATGTATGGCTATCCTATGATGTTTGAGTAGATCCGTTTTGTCCTATGGGCTATTTGATGATTGTGATTGGTTTGAGTTGCATGTTTTATTATTGGTGCTGTCCTATGGTGCTCTCCGTGTCGCGCAAGCATGAGGGATTCCCGCTGTAGGGTGTTGCAATACGTTCATGATTCGCTTATAGTGGGTTGCGTGAGTGACTGAAACACAAACCCGAGTAAGGGGGTTGTTGCATATGGGATAAAGAGGACTTGATGCTTTAATGCTATGGTTGGGTTTTACCTTAATGATCTTTAGTAGTTGCAGATGCTTGCTAGAGTTTTAATCATAAGTGCATATGATCCAAGTAGAGAAAGTATGTTAGCTTATGCCTCTCCCTCATATGAAATTGCAATAATGATTACCGGTCTAGTTATCGATTGCCTAGGGACAAATAACTTTCTCGTAACAAAAAGCTCTTTACTAAAACTAACTTAGTTATGTCTTTATCTAAACAGCCCCTACTTTTTATTTACGCAATCTTTATTATCTTGCAAATCTATCCAACAACACCTACAAGGTACTTCTAGTTTCATACTTGTTCTAGGTAAAGCGAACATCAAGCGTGCGTAGAGTTGTATCGGTGGTCGATAGAACTTGAGGGAATATTTGTTCTGCCTTTAGCTCCTCGTTGGGTTCGACACTCTTACTTATCGAAAACTGTTGCGATCCCCTATACTTGTAGGTTATCAGTACCCATTCATCCTCTCTTCCTAAGCCTACGTCATCTCTCTCCTCTTGGACATCTCTCTTGGAATGGCGCCCGGCAGCGATGACACATGAACGCGGAGTGGCTCGTCGAGTTGCATGGGGCCCACAACTGCGCCCGGTGGCAACGACGCATGAACACAGATCGCGACGTCGACGTGCGTGGTGTGCTGAATTGGCGCGGCGGCGGCGGTGGTCGAAGGACGTGCTTGCTTAAGGTCGGTCAGCCTTTATGTTGTAGGGGGCAGTGCACAGGTCGGTGTGCCGAGGTGGTGGGGAGGCGATCGACAGACGACATGTGTGTCTGAGCCCTAAGGTTGCGGGGCTGCGATGCCTATGTTCGCTAGGATCTCACACGACAATAACCTGGGGAGGTCATCCAGCTTCAGCGTGCATCAAAACGACCATTGCTAGCTAGCATGTGTGGCTTGTATCAGTAGAGCTCGGAGCGAGGGAGAGGGACGTATACGTCCACTCCCATGGGAAGATGAGTGCGAAGAGGAGGTTCTGTCTATGGTTTTCTCTACTATCAAAGTGGCTAGGTTGTCATATCCTCTACGACTCCACCTCGCCTACACATGCACCACATTCTAATCAGTTGTTAAAGACTCAAAGGTGACTGAACCATTGCTTTGATATTCCTTGATTTCCGCTATGAACTAATACTAAGAAAATTGGTCATACATGCTCCTTGCAAGTCACATCAACTCATGTTTTAATTCTTTCTGGAACGAGCTGCAACACATGGGTAAGATGAAGATTAGAGAAGGCAATTAAGGTGGGAGAGGATACCATGAGGATTGAGAAGGCAGGCAAGAGGATGTCTACATTCAACATGTCATCATGTTGAAGCTGAGTTTGTATGGTTGTAGATTTTAATCCTTGTACGGGTGGTGTTCTTTAAGTTTCATTTGGCTTTGCCGTCAACAAGTCTATACTTTCATCATCTTCTACATCAAGTATAGTGGTTAATTGTTTTGGACAACTCTGCATTTTTTCCTCAAAATTACTTCACCGCATTTTGTGGGCATCAAAAGTAACAGTACAGTACTTGGTAAAAGTTGGTCCTATAATATTCAGTCACATGCTTGCGATATTTAGTAGGTCTTTGTATTTATATGATAGTATTTTTAAAGATGAAACTTCTATAGCAAATAGTCTGTACAATTTGTTCATACATACATGGATGGAACATCATCTCTTTTCATATGTTGCTCCTGTGAAGAATAAATATACTACTCCCTCTGTAAATAAATATACAGGGGTAGAACTTTTTGTGGGTTAAAAATAAATATACTACTTGTAGTCTTCTGATTCTATTAATTCATTTCTACTACACATAAGGCCTTTCCATATGTTCACTCAATATCTTCTTTTTGTCACACGAGCAGTTTCTAAATTTTACAAAGGTGCACCGAAACATATAGGTCATTGGCTAATTGCTATCATTTGGTGGTAGCAAGTTCAAGTAATAGTTTGAACACATTCAAGAAATAGTATAAATAATGCATCTTATGTATAATTTAGATATATTGTTTGTCATGGAGCTGTGGCTGGCCGATTTACATGAAATTAAATCCCTCCATTGTAGTGGCAAATATAATACCCATCATCCATATTGTTATACATTAGCGCGAATAAGGTGGATGTCAAATATGAGAAAGTGGCAATCTAAAAAAGAGCAAATTCTGAGAATTAGTATTTGTATAATTGGGTCTCAAATTAATTGATGTAGGGAACTGAAGGGTCTTGAGAATTCGGTTGCACTAGGTAGGAAATAACATAGATGGATTATGGTCCCACACCCAATAAAAAATGGATGTGTGTGTGAGAGAGGGAGAGAGGGAGGGAGAGGGGTAGTGAGAGGGAGAGGGAGAGGGAGAGAGTGTGTGTGTGAGGATTTGATGGTAAAAAAGATCGCCAGTCATTTGATATGTATACTAAATGTATTATTAACATGATTAATATTTAACTCTTAAAGTTAGTGTGGCCCCGTTGCAACGCACGGGCAATTAGCTAGTTAGAGGTAGTTAAAGGTCGCCAATGTCATTTGTTAACTTTTTTCCTCGAGATCTATAGATAGTTGAAAGGCAAACTCTGAAGCAGCCAAAAATGCCCAAAGCACGACCAACAGCTTGGTTGGCACCTCCGGAGGGTCTTGCGAAGGTTAATGTTGATGCAGCGGTCTTTGTAGAAGGAAGTTTCAGAGCTGTGGCGGCAGTCTATCGGGATCAGAGAGGAATTTTTTTTGGGCTCCAACTGTCACTTTCAGACACATAATTGATTCTAACACGCTGGAAGCATTGGGAGTACGTGAAGGGCAATCTTTAGCTGATGATCTTTACGTGAATCGAATTCATATTGCTTCAGATAGCAAGATGGTGGTGAATGACATCAAGGTGAACTCGGCAGCAGGGTATGGAGCCATTCTACATGAAATAAAAGACCAGTCTAGGAATTTATTTTGTTGTAATATAGTTCATGAGTTTAGAATCTTGAATTTCGAGGCTCACACTCTCGCTAGGCATGCTTTAGGACTCGGTTTTGGTCGCCATGTTTGGTTAGGCCGACAGGGGGAGCTTCCCTTTCCTGTAAACATTTTGGAGATTGAATAAAGCTAAGCGGGATTGTCTCAAAAAAGCTAGTTAGAGGTAGTGGCGTTTGATCAATAGACAAAATATACTCCATAATGACCGACCTAGATCTATCAACATTTGTTGTTGTGTTGATAAAATCTGCCAATGCAAGACGGTTCCACATGTCTGTGTTAGATGGGTACTAGAAGCATACGCGCGCCTTGCCGCGCCGCTTTCTTTTCATCGCTGAGAGATTTATAGGCAACAAAACTGGTGTCGGTCATTGGCAGTGTCATTGGTTGTAGTAGTATTGAAGCAGTCTCAAGCATCTTAAAGTTGTTTCATATAATCTCACAACAGCCATGAAGCAGTCTTGCTGAATAATTAGAGCGAGAAGTAGAGCAGTCTTGAAGCTATTCCATATAATCTCACTTCAGTTCTGTGGTTGCGGTACTATATGCCTTACGTATTCTTCTTCCTCCTTTTTTGTGAAAAAATAAACATATAAGACGATGTGTTTGTGGCAATTGCTGACTCTCAGCTCCTATGTTAGCATCCGGTTCCAACTAACCACAATGTGTATGCATGGCGTTGCATCACATTCCATGGTACTGCAGTGAACGAACGTATATGACGAACCCCAAGCTAGTAGTATAGCCAAAAGTGCTCTCATCGTCCTGCTGTATTCGGCAGAGAGGCCCACTTTGTATTTTGATAGACAAAAAATACATTAATGAGAGAAGGAATAAAAAAATCAACTCATAGATTTCTAAACTTGTAAGTTGCCACTTCACAGTGACTACTCCATCTCTGCTCTGAATAAATGGACTTTCTCGTGGTTTGTTGTTGTCGTCCTTTCTTTGGCTTCAGTTTGCAGAGCACAGCAGCCATCCATCATCCGTTTCCAGACGCAATGTCAGATGATACTACACCGAAAAGCGATGAATCCACATTTGCCATGAGGTGATGAATTGAATGAGTTCCAACAGTGAAAAATGCATGTTCAATCAGAATAAAAGAGAAATGCAGTCACATCATATTTAAAATTTCAACTTTCAAGCCCCCCAAAGATCACATCAAGCACCCTGCAACCCATGCGCTCAAGCCACAACAACAGGTTGTGCAGGCTGGGTCGGCTGCCCTATTCTGCCAAGGCCACAACTGCAGCATCCCTAGAAGTCATTGTTGCCGCCGTCCCCTGGCACTCCCTTTTGGAGATTCTGTCCTGGTTGGTGATGTTCACCAACACCCTGACTAACCAGCCCGTGAGGCGCCGTGTCGGCCTCGCCACCCGATCCTCATTTCATTGGATTTTAGCACATAACCACCTAGCAGCTCCATATTCAAGTATATAATAGAGCAGGCAAATCAATATCCATATGACAAAATGATAAAGCAAATCAATATCCATATGACAAAATGATAAAGCATTTGAACCAGGCAACTTAGGGGGACAGAAAAATGTGGACAGATAACTCATTTGATCATCATAAGAAAATTCAGTAGCTTTGCTCAAGGATTTTGTCCTTTCCTGGCTTGGATGTGCATGTACGCATCAAGAGGAAACCTTCTCAAGCAGTACTGAAATAAGAAAGTTTAAACTGGTCATTCCTAGGATCCATAGCAATAAAAAGCAGTGCACAATAGTGTATGAGCATCAACCACAAAATGAAAATGACCGAGATGTCATGCATCAAAATATACATGCAGACCATCATTTTTCATGCCCACAAGTATCTATACTTATAAAAAATCAAACTCTTAAAATATGAAGGTATTCCTATGATCAGTATGGCTCATCAATCATCATCATCATAGGCCTAAAGGACAACAAACTTTAAGTATCTCTAGACTGCTATAACTTTATGACAGCAAGAGGAGAAAAATGGCTATAAAAATGCATAGTCCTATTGCCGGGGATATACCCCGTGGTATGACCCGGCCGGACTTGGCGATTAACTGGTGACCCACCTTGACTTGGCGACTCACTAAGTGACCCGCCCGGATCTCTCCACTCACTGATGACCCGGCCGAGCCAGGTGACTCATTGGTGACCCGGCCTGCGGAGCAGAGGAGCAACAAGACCCGATGGCCCAAGCAGACGGTTCATGGAAGGCTGGCTCATATTATGGTGGGCCGGCTTAAGAGGAAAGCATAAGGAATATTCCCTTACAAAGGAAGCAAGACTAGGACTCCACTTGTAATAGAGTAATCCTAATCCTAATAGGACTAGTCATGTAAACCGCCCCTTCAACATATATAAGGAGGGGCAGGGCACCCCGAGAGGGACAAGTTCCACGAGTTGGACAAGTTAGGTTTAGATAGACAAGTCAATAGCTCTCGAGATAGAGCACCCTTGTAACCGTGATCATCATCATCAATATCAGTGAAGTAGGATGTAGGCTTTTATGTCCACCGTGAGGGGTCGAACCTGGGTAAAACCTCGTGTCTCTCGTCCCGCTCAACCCCTCTCAAGCTACTACATAGATGCGTTGGCCTCACAACTAAGTCCTTTCAACGAGGACATCTGCCATGACAATTCCACGACAATTGGCGCCCACCGTGGGGCTCGTGCACGGTGGTGTGAGTTCTTAGAGGGATCTCTTCAGGGATCGAGAAGCTCGAGATGAGCCGGATGAAAAAAAAAGAGCCGGCACAGGGGATCTATATCATCAGCAGGCAGTTGGAACGGCCTATACAAGGTTCAATTGGACGAATTAGGGTTTATGGCCACGCGGCGCCGCAAGTCGCCGAATCAAAGACAGTCCAAAATTCCTGCTGCGTATTCTATTTGAGTGGCGCCCGTGTCCGACTGTTACTACGCGTTTTCTTCGTCTACATATAAATGCAGAGGGTCGAGAGCAAGCTGAGGCCTCTTTTGGTTCATAGGATAGAATTATCATAGGAATAGGAATCTTGTAGGAAATGAGATGACATGTATCTCAAATCCTATAAGTAGGAATAGAAAACAAGATGTCATTTGATTGACACCAAAGGAATTTTTCCATTGAGTCTAGGCTCTTTTTTATTTTTCTATGAAATGTGGAGGATAGGAACCAATCCTATGTAGGAATAGGAATCCATTTCTATGAACCAAAGGGCTCTAAAGAAAAAAATTCTATAAGAATCCTATCCTCTAGAATTCCTATGAAATTCCTCTAAACCAAAGGAGGCCTGAGTTGGTGAAATCGCCATGTTTTGTGATGTTGTTCCCTGCACAAAGTAAGTCCCGAGAGGATTAAAGCTGCTACTGTTCTCTGAGATCAAACAAAAAGCAATACCGGCAGCTACCGGTATCAAGTGCGCATACAGGCGAGAGTATATTTTCCTCGTCACATCACGCGATTAAATCAAGCAATCAGAGTGCTGGTTGTACTAACGGCGTCCGATTTAAAAAAAAGAGCATGCAGCGATTGAAAGGAATATCTGCCCCGCTCATGGAAAGAATCGCCACCAGAGAAGTTATAAAATCCAGAAGACTATTCAATTGACCATAGTACTAGTACTGCTTGATAAGCACATGAGTCAAGGCTGTGTTAATTAAATCCGGTTTTGGAAGGATCTGCATCAACTACGCGTTCGCTAGATCAAGATTAGAAAAAAAAAATTGGCAGCTGACATCAGTTGTATTGGCAAATCATCAGAGGTAATCCGCCGAGGTGGACACAAGTTTCCGCTGCGCTACCGCTACTAATTCGCAAGTCATCTCCGCATACAGGCACTGGAATCCATCCGGCTGATCTGGCAGTAGTAGCATTATCACATCTCTGAAGCTACAGCACCGTTACCCACTTGAAGGACCAAACACCAACGTCTACGCAAGAATTAAAAGATAATACTACTACTTACGCCTACGCGGAAAGGACGAAGACGTATGCAATGCACCAAAGATTCCTCATGTGAGTTTGCCAAACATGCTCACGTACAAAGAAAAAGGGGGTCAATGATGGAAGTGGATAAGGCCACGGACTTAATTTCTATCTCCCTCCGTCTTCGTCTTGGAGCCGCCTCCGCCGAACGCGTTTTCGACCGCTGCTCGGCCTTGGCCCCGCCGTGCCGGTGCCTTTCCAACTCGCCGCCATGGTCGCAGCCACACCTCGCCGCTTCGCTGCTCGCCTCGAAGTCGGCGTCGCCTCTCCCTTTTGCTGCAGTTTCGCCATGTTCCTCTGTGTTGTACGCACGCCCTCTGCTCCGAGCTGCTCTGCGCTGAGTCGCCTCCACGGTCTGATTCCCCTGTTGCAAGCCACTGCATCTGAGCCGGCCTCAGTTTTGCTACGCCGCAAGTCACCTCTGCTATAAGCCGCCCTTGCCGACCTCACACCCGAGCCGCTGAACCTGCGAAGCCACCGGCCTCGTTTTTTATCTCGTAGAGTGGTCCTGTCTTCAAATCGCCTCGAAGCCACCCTCGCAGCATGGCCACCATGGCTTGACTAGCATGCCAAACCGCCGTCACCGTCGCGGCCTCGCGCCGTCACTAAGTTGCCTCACCAACCGCCGTCCTGGTCGAGCCCCTGTCGGGCCTCGTTTCACCGTCTTCGCCGGGTCACCTATGAGTCGCCGGTTGCCTTCTCCGCCACTTCAGCACTGTGACCCGCTGTTTGGCCTTGACCCACCGCGGCTCCTGCCGGAGTAGGCCTCGGGCCGCCCCTGCCTGTGAGCTGCTGCCTCCACCGGCGTCGCCCCTGCAGCTGCGCCGGGCTGCCGCAACGACCTGCCGCACCTTGAGCCGCTCCGCTGCTGTGGCCTTGGCCTACTGTCGCGCCTTAAGTCGCTGCTATACCTCGCCGGTGTCCCTCTGCTGCAACTCGCACACCAAGCTGCTCCACTTCACCGCCGCTGGCGGGTCATCGCCTTCCACAGATGGTGCCACTCGTCGGCTGTGAGCCGCCTCCGAGCCGCAGTTTCCGCGAAGACCCAAGACAACGCAAAATACTCCTACTATGTAGGCAGGTACCAAATGATGGACGGAGCAAACATACATATAATGTTGCACCTCAGGGCGTTTGCACCCGGAGCAGAGACCAAGAAAAGCTCTGTAGACTCGCCAAACAAAAACAATCAGATGATATTCGTCTAAGTATATTCTCTTGATACATATTGTTTTTTTTCAAAGAACAATTACTTTGGTCTGTACATTTTTTATGTGCAGAACAAGGATTCTTTATAAAGGTGGTGCCATGCTATGCCTATGGAGTATATGTTAGCATCATCATGCATCGGCATCCGCTCCTGCTTACTGTTGAATGGGTGTGCGCAAGCCGCCGCCCGTGCAGCTTGATCTACATCAACTCGTCGGGATCGCGCCCGCGCTTGACTCGCCGTCCGCAGAGCTTACCACGCCTGTGATTGACTCGCCCGCTTGCATCGACTTACAACGTCGAGGCCGGTTTATTTGTCTTCTCCTGCGGCCGACTCAGTCGTGATTGATTTCAGATTCACCGTGGTGATCATCAATTCCGCGGTGGATAATTTCTGGCCCGACATATCAGGTGGAATCCATCCAGTATATCTTTATGTTATATATTGCTTTCTTTAAAAGAGCAATTACTCTGGTTTGCAAGTTCTTTAATGCAGGACAAGATGTTTACTGCAAAAGGGACTATTATATCACTGAGCTGTTGAATGACTCATACCGGTTTATATCACGGTCAATTACGGAGAATCTCAAGCCAACTCCTCGAGTCGCCTTGAGACTCGGGGGCCATGATAACAGGACCCAGCAAATGTTGCCAGTTTCAGCAAAATTCAAGAACTCCGGGTCATTGGAGGGTAAAATAACCCGGCCCTGGAGGCTACTGCCCTGTTGGTGAAAATTTAAAGGCCGTCACAAAATTTCCGGCTTAAAAAAGTGATTGACAATCATAGAGTTCCGGCTCAATAAAAGAGCTCTGGGTTATCACGAAGGATTCCGGTTTCAAATTCCGGTTCAAGGTAAATATGTCTCTCACAAAGCTTTAAAGCTCTCAATATCCAGTTCGAAATTCCGGTTCAAGAAGAATTTATCTCTCGCAAAGCTTGAGTTCTTAGAAAAAGTTAAAGGGACCAAAGAGAATCTATTGCAAGGCACAACTCAAACATTGGTACTCTTCTTCAAAAGACCACTGGGGGCTGATTGTATTTGAATCTAGCTTAACCCATTTTGGGTCCGACTTTGATCGTATTCGAATCAGAGTCGTTAAAAAACTCTCAAGGTCATTTGGGGGCTTCCTGTTCAAACATAGGTTGTATTCGAACCAAAGAGAACATAGCTGTCGGTACCCTCTTGATCGGCGCAATGCCAAACCTACTAGGGGGCTTCTTAATCATATTCGAATCATAGCTTAACCCCTTTTGGGTCCGTCTTGGATCATATTCGAATCAGGGTCGTTAAAAACCTCTCAAGGTTATTTGGGGGCTTCCTGTTCAAACATAGGTCGTATTCGAACCAAAGAGAACATAGCTGTCGGTACCCTCTTGATCGGCGCAACGCCAAAGCCACTAGGGGCTACACGATCGTATTTGAATCCTAGCTTAACCCCTTTGGTCCAGTTTACTGATCATCTTCGAATCAGAAGCCTCAAATTCTTCTTCCTATTTTGCTTAAGTTTTTTGAAAAAAGTCTTTTGGGTTTGTCTTGAGACTTTTTGTTCATATCTGAAGCATATATGTGGTTTCGATTAACCCGGCTTGACTTTGGATGATAAGTCGCCATATATGACAATCATAAAGAATTGCAAGTTTTTGGCTTCTAAAGATTGGGTTATCACCCTTACTACACAGGTATCCTAAACCGGCAGTACGATTCAATATCACAGGAACCGGTTTTTCAAACCGGGTTATATTATTCAAATCTTTAATAGCCAAGATGGCTGGATTTTTATTATGGTTATCAATAATCAATATTACGATTGAGGTTTTCAAAGTCGCTTCAGCGCAATGGATATTATTTTATCAATGGATATAATTTATTCTACAATTGAAGGAATAGTTTTGAGTCGCTGCAGGCTTACGACCCGGCACTTGGGGGCTACATTATTCAAGTTGAGATTACATCAAATATGCAAGTCCCATGTCACTGCCAGCATGCACCATGGCACTTGGGGGCTAATGCAAAGTCATTTTTACTGACCTTATTAAAGACCCGACTCATCACATTGTAATGAGCCGGCCCTTGGGGGCTACCAATTGCTCATGTCAACAATTCAAGGTACACAAGTTTAATCCATTATATTGAAAGGTCCACTACTCAATTGGAAGAGTACAAAGCTCTTAACCTTATGGACGTGGGTTCGAGCCCCATGGAGAGGATTACGGCATGTGGTATTCTTTTCAAGGAAGTATATGTAAAGTCCCAGCTCAATATTATCTTACTGAACCAGCCCTTGGGGGATACATGTTGATGCTTAAGTCTACATCTACAAAGTCCCTGCTCGTTATTGCATAATGACCCGACCCTTGGAGGCTACACCGGTTGAAGTTTTTGTGAGCATAAGACAATTACAAGTCCCAGGTTGATGCAAGCATGACAACCCGACACTTGGGGGCTACAGGTAACACTGATATAAGGAGAAATACTTTCGAATTCTCAGTTTTGAGCAAATCAGATTGACCCGGCGTCCCCAATCATTATGACCCGGTGTCTGCAACAATCATAGCCCAGCGTCATCAATAATTATGACCGAGCGTCGGTAACAATTATGACTCGGTGCCATCAATATTTATAAACCGACAATTTTGATAATGATAAACTGGCAAGTTTTACATCTTCAAGCCGGCTGGAAGTTAGATGAGTATTTAAAGACTAATGTTTTTTAAACCGACGCTTTAGCTAATTCAAGTGGATTATTTCTTACAATTTTTCTCTACAAGAGACCAATGTGAGCAAATTGACTCTGAAGCTGGCCTATTGACCCGGATTTCTCAAAAGTATCTGGATTTTTTGCATTCACAAAGTTTGAACATATCTACTCAAGGAGATTTGCTATGAGTTCATGAGCATGTATCAAGAAGGAAATGACAAGGACTTAAAGATGATCAGGTGCCGGCTTACAAGAATTTTTAACCCGGATCACAACCTGTCAAATTTGTTCTTGTGTTTATTTTGCAGGATCAGTTTAACATGGATAAATCCAAATTAAACTAGTGGCTAATGTCGGGGATATACCCCGTGGTATGACCCAGCCGGAAGTATGATCCGGCCGGAAGTATGACCCGACCGGACTTGGCGATTCACTGGTGACCCACCCTGACTTGGCGACTCACTAAGTGACCTGCCCGGATCTCTCCACTCACTGATGACCCGGCCGAGCCAGGTGACTCATTGGTGACCCGGCCGACGGAGCAGAGGAGCAACAAGACCTGGTGGCCCAAGCAGACGGTTCATGGAAGGCCGGCTCGTATTATGGTGGGCCGGCTTAAGAGGAAAGCATAAGGAATATTCCCTTACAAAGGAAGCAAGGCTAGGACTCCACTTGTAATAGAGTAATCCTAATCCTAATAGGACTAGTCATGTAAACCGCCCCTTCAACATATATAAGGAGGGGCAGGGCACCCCAAGAGGGACAAGATTCACAAGTTCCATGAGTTGCACAAGTTAGGTTTAGATAGACAAGTCAACAGCTCTCAAGATAGAGCACCCTTGTACCCGTGATCATCATCATCAATATCAATGAAGCGGGATGTAGGCTTTTACCTCCACCGCGAGGGGCCGAACCTGGGTAAAACCTCGTGTCTCTCATCCCGCTCAACCCCTCTCAAGCTACTACATAGATGCGTTGGCCTCACGACTAAGTCCTTTCAACGAGGACATCTGCCGTGACAATTCCACGACACCTATAGTAGGTAAAAGAATCTGCTCACAATAAAAATGAAGAAAATCATTCAGCTACAGTCCAATTCCATTGGTTCGCGATTTACAACATGGTAACTAGTACCAACATCTGATGGAGTATGCACTTGCAAGAAGCAAGCTAACAATTTAAGCACATATCAACGGCGCCGATTCAGAATGTATTCCAATGCTAAAGCTTTGAAAACAGAAACAAAGTTGAAGGCTTGGCTTATTAACTTTCCAAAACAAAGTATAATTTAGCCTAAATAACTTATTGTGTTCACTATGAAAAATTAAGAAGACAATGTTTTCTAATTGCAAAGGAAAGTCCACAGACAACTTCATCGGCATATATGTAAATATAAAATAAGGAAGCATACATATTTGGAGATGAAACTAATTCACAACCTTAAAGGGAGAACTGATTACACTAAAACTTGGAAGCTATGAGAAACTCCAATAAAAGCAAAAGCTCGCTTTGAAGAAAATCTGGAGCAGACTAAAAAGAACAGTGAACAATTTCACCATCAAAGAATGGGACTCGGAGCTTCAAAGGGTAATTTGATTCTACACAAAGTAGTACGGTGCTGCAAACCAGAAACTTAATTCTTACCAGTTCAGATTTGTTATGTGTATAATGTAATCAAGACCAAAGCCGATAACAGTTCTAACAGTTGCAGGTCACAAAAAAAACAATGCATGGGAAATTCACTAAGCATTACATACATTTGTTTCGTGTGACAAACTCTTATAATCTCAACTACGCCATATCTTAATTTCCTATGTCATTCACTACAAATTTTAGACCGTTATTACAAAATCTCATGATGTGGGTGCTATCTATAACTCCACGAGCAGTGCGAATAAGAGGTTTTGCACATACCATTTGGATTTGGGCGAGCTCCCGGAGTGCTAACCTGAACTTGGGATTATTCTGAAGTTCTCACCTGAACTTTTGTCTCAGTTAGAACCCCAATAATCATTAAAACCACATTGAGATAATGTTACGACACATAAAAGGAAGAAATCATCTTAATTAGCAAAGAACGCCCAAACTAAACATGGATAACATGAGGTACAATTTCAGAAAAATTGATAAATTTACCCTAAGCATCAGGGCAGAGCACAACTCACAGGCTGCATCCACCGGCATCATGAGCACTTTATCTGTACTGCAACTACTACTACGCAGTTTCCCTTCTTGGCATGGGACTTGAGACATTCCAAAGATGTAGGAGGGGAATTGATCTGATGCTTCATGTATAGTACAATTCATACATAAAGGAATGCAAAACTGAAAAATAGCTAGGTAACCCCAAAACAATAGAGGAATGACCTTTTATTAGCGGATGTGTAACATCACACATGAAGAGGGAGATTATAATAGTAGTGATTGTAAAATCACGATATGCATTTTGAGTTATTCATCATGCCATTCACACCATAATAACACTAAGAGTCTTAGACCTGCTTCTGAGGGCCACAATACATATACCTTTGAGCAAATTAGGACGATAATCATGTAGCCTAAAGCAGGGAGGGGTTCCAAGCTCGCCATGGTGGTCGTTGGGTTGGTGTGCAGCTGAGGCATGGAGAGCCCTACCACCAGATCGAGCGCATCAATGCTTTGGAATTGATTACCTTCCCACTTCATGACGAAGCATGTGACGCCCTCGATTCAATCGTACACTAATCATACACGCAAATGTGTACGATCAAGATCAAGGACTCACGAGAAGATATCACAACACAACTCTAGACACAAATTAGAATAATACAAGCTTTATATTACAAGCCAGGGGCCTCGAGGGCTCGAATACATAAGCTCGAATACACAAGAGTCAGCGGAAGCAACAATATCTGAGTACAGACATAAGTTAGACAAGATTGCCTTAAGAAGGCTAGCACAAAAAGCAACAACGATCGAAAAGGCAAGGCCTCCTGCCTAGGAGCCTCCTAACTACTCCAAATCGTCAGTGGTCTTTAAGCAGTAGTAGGCATCCTCCGGGTAGTAGTAGTCATCGGTGGCGTCGTCTGGCTCCTGGGATCCGTCATCTGGTCGCAACAATCAGGTATGGGGGAAAAAGAAGTAGCAAAGCAACTGTGAGTACTCATCCAAAGTACTCGCAAGACTTACTTCAGATCTAAACTAAGTATGCATCTGTATCAAACGAATGGGTTGTATCTGTGGACTAAACTGCAGAATGCCAGAATGGAGAGAAGGCCTAGTCCTATCGAAGGCTAGCATCTTCTGGAAACCACCATCTTGCAGCAACAGGAGGGAGTAGAGTAGCATAAGGTAAAGTAGCAGTAATGTTATCAACCTCGGCCAGAGATCCTTTCTCGACTCCCTGTGAGAAAGCAATCCCAGAGCCATACTATCCAAGTGTCATCACAATCCAATTCTCATCACCATCCAGTTCTCATCACAAGTATCTAGTTCTAGTTGTATCGATCGGGATACAACTCCAAGTGTCCGTTACCGTAGGACAGGCTATCGATAGATGTTTTCTTCCCTGCAGGGGTGCACCAACTTACCCACCACGCTCGATTAACTCTGGCCTGACACACTTTCCTGGGTCATGCTCGGCCTCGGAAGATCAACACGTCGCAGCCCTACCTAGGCACAACAGAGAGGTCAGCATGCCGGTCTAAATCCTATGGCGCAGGGGTCTGGGCCCATCGCCCTTTGCACACCTGCATGTTGCGAACGCAGCCGGAAGCAGAACTAGCCCCCTTAATACAAGAGCAGGCTTACGGTCCAATCCGGTGCGCGCCGCTCAGTCGCTGACGTCACGAAGGCTTTGGCTGATACCACGACGTCGATTGCCCATAACTGTCCCCGTGTAGATGGTTAGTGCGTATAGGCCAGAGGCCCCTCAGATCAAATATCCAAATCGTAGTGGATTAGGAACGCGCGGTAACGAGCAGAGACTCGCGATCGATGTGACCCCGTCGCCCCATCTCGAGTACTTGCGGCAAGGGCTAAGAATGCCCGGCCACGCCTCGTAAGTATCTCGCGGGCACCTTCCAGGTCAACCCGACTCCACATCACTCGCAATTAAGCTCGCGCGGGTACCACTCAGGGTCAACCCGTCTTTAGTCACATGGTTCAGTGCAAAGTCATAGTAACCATAGTAAATGTGTGTCTAACACCAAGGGGAAAACCCGAGGAATCACCCCCGGTGAATTCCACTTGATGTTGTCATCAAGGTGAACATAAGAGGATCCACCCTCGAGGTTCACATTTGATGGGTTGCACGACAGAGCCGTAACGGAAGTGGTTAAGGAGGAAATCACCCTCGATGACCTCGACCGTAAAGCTACACTACGGACATCTCATCAAGAGTGATGTAAGAGGTTCCACCCTCGACACTCGATGGTAACTCTGCAGAGTCGTACAACTAAGGGGGGGTGATGTGCGGTGTCGGGCCCTAGGCATCGATCACGTTGGTAGAGTCATCAAACATAAAGCGAGGCAACTGGGACAAGGTGGGGGTCACTGATGGATCACTAATCATCCTATACTAAGCAGTTTAGGATAAGCAGGTAAGGTATGAAAGAAGGTAACAACAACAGGCTATGCATCAGAGTAGGATCATACAGAAAACAGTAGCAGTTCTAATGCAAGCATGAGAGGGAAAGAAATGGGCGATATCGGAATGCTCAAGGGGGGTTTGCTTGCCTGGTTGCTCTGTCAAGGAGGGGGTCGTCGTCGACGTAGTCGATCACAGCGGCAGCGGTCTCAGGGTCTACCGGAGAGAAGAGGGGGAAGAAACAGTAAATACCTAGCAAGCAAGTGCATAACAGGACAACATGCAGAGTTAGACGTGTTCTAACGCGGTGCTACACGATACCGGTGAAGGGGGATAGCATCCGGGAAAGATTTCCCGGTTCCGGACCTATGTCACACAGATGACCGGAGGAGGAATTTTCCATGTTCAGATAGTTAGAGGCATCTGACAGGTAAACGGACCACGTATTCGGATTCGCCTTGTCGTTCTGAGCAACTTCCATATAGAAAACATTTTCACCCGAGCTACGATTATTTTTCTACGATTTTTCAAAGATTTAAACAATCTTTTGGAATTTTTGGGTTTTATTTTTAATCCGAAATTAACCACTGAAATTGCTAAGTGTACCCGGAAGTACACCCACCGAGGGCTGACTGGTGGGCCAGGTCAACTGCTCACTCAGCAGTTGACTAGTCAACTTTGACTAGTCAAAGGGCTGACCGGGGTCCACCTGTCATTGACCCAGATAGTAACAGATTGATTTTATTATGTTGTTAACTTAAATAGCAGGTGGAGCCCGGTGGTAAATGACAGTGGCTAAACTAATGTTAGTAATTAATCTACCTAACCTAATTAGCAGGGGGGCACATGGCCGTGGGCCATTATTTCCTAATCTAACACACACGCACACACGGATATACACAGGGCTGGCCAAGGCATAGCCAGCCACCATGGCTGGGCATGCACGCTCGCGTGCGGCGGCCATGGACAGGCGCTTGGCGCGGGAGGGGCCAGGAGGGCGCGGCCTCCCTTGGGCAGACGCGGCGCGGGCCGTGCGTGTGCGTGCAGCGGCGCGGGGTGTCGGCGCGGCGATGCGGAGGCAAGTGCAGCGGCGATGGTGGAAGCGACGGGCGAGTGGCCGGGGCAGCGAGCAGCAGCAGGCGGCGGAGGCACGCGCATGACCCAAGGTTCACCGGAGCGCGGACGTCGACGGGCTCGAGCGGTGTCGTGCTCGGCCATGGCGGGAAACTACCTAGCGGGCGTGCGTGATGGCAAAGAGAAGGGGAGGGCAAGTGGAGCTCACCGAGCGGCTCAAGGAGGCCAGCGAGGGGCTTAGTAGCTACGGGGGAGGCTGGGACGACGGTGGTCGGCGACCGAGGCGGACGAAGGTGATGCAGCGCAGCGAGGCCGTCCCAGCTCGCGTGCTTGGTCGGCGACGACGAGGTGGACGACGGGCGGAGGAAGAAGAGGTCGACGGCGCCGTCCACGCAGCTTCCCACCTTGCTCCGATGCCCTGAACGGACGCAGACGAACACGACGAACCTCCAGGACGCGCCCCTGCACGCCGAGGAGGCCGGTGGACGCGTCAACGAGGGTGGGGCAACGGTGATCGCGCGAGCTCGCAGGCTCGAATTCGAACCAGAGAGGAGGGGCGAAGGGGGATCGAGGGGGGAATGGGCGAGGGTGATCTAGGTTTTCTCAGAGACATGTTTATAGGCTTGGGGGAGCGACGTGGAGGGCATCCACGGTCATGGCGCACGGGATGTGCGCCACGCACCCTTCTGCCTCCTGTAGCGAGGTGGAAGAAGGCCTAGGTTGGGCTGGGCCACACTGTAGTCAGTGGGCTCAAGTGCAAAGAACGCACTCGGCCTTTTGTGTAGTTAGCTGGGCCAAAGTGCCCGGTAGAACCTCTCTCCCTTTTCTGTTCCTATTTTTTTATAACTCTGTTTCACATATTAATTTGTTAGGAAAAGATTTTTGTAAAAAGTGTAGATGGCCACATAATTAGTATTGCAATATTTTGAGACCACACACAATGTTTCACATCATTTGGAAAATTATAAGTATTTGCTTATTTTGAAAAGGCCAATTTAAAAGCCTTAGGACCACTTATTAATTTCCTAGGAATTTATTTGTGAGCCAATTTAAGTTGGATTCAACTTGACAAAGGTCAGGAGAATTTATAGAATATTGTGAACATATTAGCTTTACTGTTTATAGAATTATGATTTTACTTGGCCATAGAATTTGGATTTGAGTTCGGTTTGAAGCAAAGTGAGGATTATCAAAATAATTATGATGACATAGCATCATTAGGCATGAGATTACTGTAGCATGACACTTGGGGTGTTACAGATTGCCAGTTGGAACTCCCTCGTTGCCACCATACTGCTGGCTTGGGGCCGTGGAAACTTCCCGCGCCGCTTGCTCTACATGCCCCTCGCATCGCTCCCGTCGGCCATTGCCTCGCCATGGAGAGTGAGAGATGAGCCGAGTGATGGCGGTGGTAGTTAGTGGTGATGAAGCTATGTACCTAGGGTAGGGTCATGGGTCTGATCAAGATACCCTCCCCAAGGACATCCCTTAAAGAACCAGGAGCAGTCGAAGAAAAATCATCGTCCACTCGACCATAAAGCCATGTTCCACTCGACAGTCTTGAAGACACTCGACCATACGAACAACCACTCGACTACTAGAAGATCAAGAGCCGCTCACTATGCAACGGTCGGGATTTAAGTCATAGCTTTAATGGTCATTTATGTACTCTTATTACAGGCGTTACCAGTAACGTCTCTACTTTTATGTACCTTAAACCCTTTGTAACTGAGGGCAGGAGGAGTCTGGCAAACTCTATATAAGCCACCCCCTCCTCAGGGATAAGGGTCCGCACCACCTGTAACTCACACGCGTATAATCCAGTCGACCGCCTCCAGGCTCCGAGACGTAGGGTTGTTACTTCCTTTGAGAAGGGCCTGAACTCGTAAAACTCGCGTGTACAACTCCTCCATGGCTAGGATCTTGCCTCTACATTCCTACCCCCCATTGTACTGTCAGACTTAGAACCACGACAGTTGGCGCCCACCTTGGGGCAGGTGTCTTAGCGACTTGTTGGAGAGGTTGCAATTTTTCCGATCCCCTTCATCATGGTTTCAGGTGGAGGTTTGGCTGAGGGCCGCGAGATCCGTCTCGGCACGCTCGTGTTTGTCGTCGACGACTCCGCTTGGCTTCAGGAGGCTCCACGCGATGTTGACGCGCTCCCCGCCCGCGGAGCAATGCACTTTCACGCGTGCGTCCGCGGCGTCCTCCTGCGGCAGCCGTCGACCCAGTATCAGTCGGCTCCTGTAGCTTTTCCCCTCCCTACGGCCCACCGGAGCAAGCGTTCCGGTCGATCGAGGCTTCAGCGGTGGGTGAAGCATGCAGTGGCTCGCTAGTCGGCCACCCCTCAAGTCGCGGCAATCGAGCCCGACGAAACCCTCTACGGCCTGTTCGATCTGTCGACTGGCTCCGTAGAGACTGCATCCGAGTGCGACAGCAGCGACCCAACAGTGGAAGTTTTGATGGTCAATGGACCACGCAGTCCTCCTGGCTTCACCCGTGAAGACGGAGGCGATGGGGACGGCGATCCGTCGCGTGTTCATGAAGAGTACCGCCCCGAACCCCTCTCTTTGCAGCGGAGAGAAGAACTTCGCTGCCGGAACATGGATGCACTCCACACTCCTATCGTTGGAGAAACCCCTAAGGCCCAGGCCTTGGAGGAGGCGCGCTTGGCCAACTTGGCTGAGCGCACTCGGCTCGAGAACCTCCAACGCGCACTCGATGAGTGTGCTCGACAGCGTGCTCCCGAATCTAGTCGACATCAACTTTTTCCGCCTCCGACTCAAGTATACTGATCTCCGATCTAGAATCTCACAGCTGCAGCCCAGATAGCGGAGTCGATCCAACCTTCCCAGTCAGAAGCTGGTCGAGGTTTGGTGCAGATCCGGGCCTTGCTCCGTGCGGTGGGAGAGCAGAATACATCAGATCTCAGTCGCGGAATAGGATCCATAGTAGATATGTGGTTGCAGACACAGTTCAGTCGGCTCACAGCCCAAGATCGCCCCCGAGGCGTGAGGGACGTGGAGATCGACGAGATCAGTACAGAAACCGTGAGCAGTATGATCACCGAGCCGATCGCGATGATCATCGTCGAGTGCCCACGCCTCCCCCAAGGAGTGGGTCATACGTGCCTCGGCAATAGGATGACAGGTGCCCTCACAATATGGGGTGAGGGATTCCAGTCGACCCCAGAGAACCAGGCTTTGATGCGAGATCTATTCTCGTTCAGGGCTTGGTCAACAGAAACAGGGCTCACCGAGAAGGTCGTGACAGAGATCTACCAACCAGAAGCAGGGTGCATATCTCAGGTCCGGAGTGCTTCAGCAGAGCCATCAGGGCTGCAATGATTCCCCCCAACTTCAGGTTGGCGACTGGAGTCAGTAAGTCCACTGGTGAGTCCAAGCCGGACACTTGGCTTGAAGACTACCGAGTGGCTGTCCAGATTGGTGGCGGCAACGATGAAGTGGCCATGAAACACCTTCCTCTTATGTTGGAGGGCTCGGCTAGAGCATGGCTGAATCAGTTAACACCTAGTAGTATTTATACTTGGGAAGATCTCACCCGAGTATTTGTCAGAACATTCGAAGGTACTTGCAAACGGCCGGCGGGGTTGACCGAATTACAGTGCTTCGTTCAGAAACTGAATGAGACTTTGAGGGATTATATCCAGAGATGGATCATATTGCATCACACGGTGGAGAATGTGTCTGATCATCAGGCAATTTGTGCCTTTAAAGAAGGCATCAAGTATCGGGAGTTGAATATGAAATTCGGTCGGATAGGAGAGATATGACTCTGACTCGGATGATGGAAATTGCCACCAAATATGCCAACGGTGAAGAAGAAGACCGACTCTGGAGTGGCAAGCACAAAACAGCCGCCGATGAAACCGGAGGAGGAAACTCCAGTCGGAAGCAGAAGCGCAAAGCCGAGCCAGCTGCTCCTGGTGAAGCCTTAGCCGTGACTCAAGGAAAGTACAAGGGGAAGCCTAAGGGACCGTGGAACCCCAAAAAAGTAAAAGATCAAGATGGAAATGATGTGTTGGATTTGCCATGCCACATCCACACCAAAAAAGATGAAGAGGGTAATTTCATTTACCCAAAGCATACCACTCGGCAGTGTCGACTCCTAATCCAACAATTCCGAGAGAAACAACCCAAGGAAAAGGAGAAAGAAGCAGACAAGGTTGAGGATGAGGAAGATGATGATGATGGTTATCCCCACGTGAATTCCACTCTAATGATTTTTGCTGATGCTGAGAGTAAAAGTCGATTGAAAGTCATCAACAGAGAAGTGAACATGGTCGCTCCGGTGACACCCAGTTATTTGAAGTGGTCCCTGTCGGTCTCAAAACCGGCGGATCTTGGGTAGGGGGTCCCGAACTGTGCATCTAAGGCGGATGGTAACAGGAGGCAGGGGACATGATGTTTTACCCAGGTTCAGGCCCTCTTGATGGAGGTAAAACCCTACGTCCTGCTTGATTAATATTGATGATATGGGTAGTACAAGAGTAGATCTACCACGAGATCAGAGAGGCTAAACCCTAGAAGCTAGCCTATGGTATGATTGTATGTTGTCCTGCGGACTAAAACCCTCCGGTTTATATAAACACCGGAGGGGGCTAGGGTTACACAAGGTCGGTTACAAAGGAGGAGATATACATATCTGTATTGCCTAGCTTGCCTTCCACGCCAAGTAGAGTCCCGTTCGGACACGAGACAAAGTCTTCAATCTTGTATCTTCATAGTCTAACAGTCCGGCCAAAGTATATAGTCCGGCTGTCCGGAGACCCCCTAATCCAGGACTCCCATAGTAGCCCCTGAACCAGGCTTCAATGTCGATGAGTCCGGCGTGCAGTATTGTCTTCGGCATTGCAAGGCGGGTTCCTCCTCCGAATACACCACAGAAGAATTTGAATACAAGGATAGTGTCCGAACCTGCAAAATAAGTTCCACATACCACTGTAGAGAGAATAATATTTCCACAAATCTAATCTGCTGACACGTTCTGGCAACACGACATTACGCCATGGCCCGGTGATTATTCGAACCGTTTCCTTCAACTAGCCCCGCACATAACGCGGGGCAGTTTTTTTTGACACGTCTTGTCAAACCAGAGATCGTGTTCCCCTAATTACGGGATTCTCATCAATACGGTCGTGGGTAACCCAACCGTGTCTAGGACTCCTAGATTATAGGCAAGTCCCTAACGGCCACGGAGAGGACGCTTGATATTCACCCTCTTTATAAAGGGACGAGGCTTTTACTTTTTTTCCCTCCCGTGCTCAATCGAATCCTTCCCCCGCCTCGAGTTCTAACACCCAAAGCCCAGGTCAGGTGCTCCGGATCTTCAATCATGTCTGGATCCAGCCTTCAAGGCCGATGGATGCCCTCCTCCATTACGGAAGAGGATATCAAGAAGTTGAGGGAGGCCAGATACCTAACCGCCGAGGTTTCGCATCGGCTGCCTGCCCGAGGGCAGGTCGTCCCTACTCCTGAACCCAACGAAGATGTCGTGTTCATCTCCCACTTCCTCTGATGTCTAGGCCTCACTCTGGATCCCTTCGTAAGGGGTTTGATGTTCTATTACGGGCTAGACTTCCACGATCTATCCTCGGACTCCTTTCTCCACATCTCGGCATTTATTGTCGTGTGTGAGGCCTTCCTCCGCATTACCCCTCACTTCGGCCTGTGGCTCAAGACCTTTGACGTGAAGCCAAAGATGGTCGAGGGGCAGCACGTAGCGTGTGGAGGCGCATTAATAAGCAAGATCGCTGGAGCTCCATGGCCAAAGGGTTCCTTTCCAAAGGTGTCCGGATTATGGCAACGGGAGTGGTTTTACATCACAGCTCCCAGAAGTGCCAAGTGGGTGGCTGCCCCTACTTTCCGCTCGCCCCCTCCCCCACCACCACCACCACAACTGATGTCATGGATTAGCAAAGGGCTGAGCTGAGGTCTAGCCAAGGACGTGCCTATACTGCAGAGCCGCATTCAAGATCTCTTCGAAGGAGATTTCAGTCTGGTTATGGTGGTGCAAGTCATGTTGGTTCGTCGAGTCCAGCCTTGCAAACGCCGACCCCTCTGCATGTGGGAGTTCAACCCAGAAGGACCGCGCTCTATTCATAATTTCCTCAGCCTGACGCACGAGGAGTTGTATAAACCTTTCTTCGGACCCCAAATAGAGTGTCCGGATACCATCGAGGACGTGGGCCTGAGCAGCAACCGCACCGCCGAACAAGTAATCCTCTAGCTGAACACGCCGTCTTTCATTTATCATGACGTCACTCTAAGAAATTGCTCTTTGACCAGGACTAGCTAACAAAGGCGAAGATGATTCGGTGTTCGGTCCCCCTTCCTGAGGGTTTGGAAAATCCAGTACTGGAAAAGATGCTCGAGCTAGCACCTTGCCCGGAGCCCTCAACGGAAGATAAGGGGGGAATAGTGAGGGCGAAAGCGGGCCCCCATCGCTACCAATTCCAACCGAGGGAATGAGCGCCTCCATGAAGGAGGATAACCAAGGGGAAGAATCTGACCCTCTCTCGCTTCGGGGAAGGAAGAGGACTGCCTCTGAAGATCCGGAAATCAAGGCTTCCAAACGGGAGAAGAAATCTCCAGCAGAGGGTCCTGCCTTGGACGGTGCTTTTGCCGCACAAAGTCCGCGCGGGGATCAGCCCTCCAACGAGCTATAAGTAATTAAAAGTACTTTAATAGTGAAGATATACTTCCTTACCTCTAAGGAAAATAACCGAAGCGTTTATCTTGCAGTTCGGATCTTAGCCCTTCTCAATAGAGCTCGTCTTCGGGGGATCTTATTCCGGAGATGATGGAGAGCGAAACGCCTCCCCCGGACTCCCCCGCTCAAGAAGCGGGTGACCTTGAAGTGTCGTCACGGAGGGCCTCTCCGGATCCGGTGAGGCCAGAATATAATCCCATAGTCACCCGAAGTCCCCAGTGTCCGGCTCTTGAAGAGAGCAAACAAAAGAGTCCGGTACTGCCTGGTATGCGGTCGGACGTACTGAGGGAGCTGTTGGAGCGAGCGGCCATCTTAGAAGAACACCGTACATTGATGGGTACAGTGATGGAAAGAATTTCGTCCGCCGAAAGCGGATTGCATGAAGCCTTTATGAGTCTACTGACGGGCTTTGAGGTACGTGAAATGATATACTTGTTGATAGTACCACACATTTTTAGGTGTGCCCTGTGTAGATAGTAGCCCCTGAGACTCTGGTTCTCGTCAAGAATGGCGGCGAATAGAGGATCGTAGTCCCAGGTAATAACCAAACCGCCTTTATGTGCAGGTGGTGGAAGCTCCGGTGGCTAGCTGGATTATTGAGTTTGTCGAACTAAAGCGGCAACTAGATGCGGCAGATGCCGACATCGAGCTTGTTAACAAGCAGCTTGACGAGGCACAAGGTAAGTAATGTTTTCTGGTGAATGTCACATAGTAAGAGTAGCATGATGCCAATATCTTTAATATGTTGTGACTGCAGATGGAGCTGCCACCATGGAGACCCTTTGGGCGGAACTTGCCCGAGCCAAAGAACAAGCAAGAAGTAGTAATGCAGCTGCTTTGAAGGCGGCCGAAGAGTTAAGAGCCGAGAGGGCCGCGCATTGCGAGAGCAAAGAGAAGATGGCCAAGATGGCCGTAAAGTTAATAGGCACTGCCAACCGTTACCAGTTCCTTGAAGAAGAGAACCGAGCGAAGGCAACGGACCTTGAAAAGGCCACGGTGGCGACCAAAGACACCCGCTCTGCTATGAGGGCGAAGAAGCAGGAGCTGCATGAAGCCAGGGATATTGCAGCTGGGAAGCCCTTTCTGCTGCGGAGGAGGTTCGGAGATCCGCGGTATGCCCCTCTGGATCGGCTGTGGAGTTCGGCAGACGCATATATGGACTTGGCAGCGAGCGTTGTCGATGCGGTCAAATACTTCCGAGATCAAACAGATCGTGAAGTGGACAAGCTGTTCTGGTCGCAATTTAATGTTCCAGATCGTCCGCTTCCCTTGACTGATCAGCTAGCTGAATGGGACGAACTTAATAGATTGTCCGGACTTGCCATGAGGTCCGTCGTAGATCATCTGTGGCCGGAGAATCCGAAGCCGAACAGCTATTTCAGCTTAGTGCAGCAGTTCCTTGGTGCGGTGCCGTGCATCAATGTGATGAAGAGGTCGACGTGCATAGAAGGCTCGCGGATGGTCCTTGCCCGTGTCAAAGCATATTGGGTGGAGATGGATGCTACCACTGTTGTGGTGCGGGGTTCGGCCATAGGCCGAGTGGCTGCCGAGCACTATTTTGAAGAAGTTCTTGAGGGAGCTCGTTTGATAGAGGCCCAGTGCTCGAAGAATATTATGTTTGAGTGACATGTATTCCCATTGTAAACACAATGTTTTTATGAAATTTATTAAGGTTGTATTTATAGTTTTGCCTGAAAGTAATATGATGCCTCCTGTGCGGCCGTTTATGTATATATGTATATAACCTGAAAGATTGCAGTCGTCGGCTTCAACCCCCACGCATATAATGCGGAGGTGCTCGCAGAAGACGCATGTTCACACTTAACCCAACGTCTTGGTCCTATTAAGGAGGTGATAGCGCAGCGAACGAGGCAACCGGACTATAATGCTTTAACACTTTCACTTAGCCATAGGAGTTTGACGGTGGGGCTACTATATAGCCCCTGGTGGCTCCGCACTCTCCCGAATTCAGGGTGCGTATATGCCTGGCCGGGAAACGGCCCTTTGTTAAGACTGCCATTACATTCGACCAATCCGATCACCCAGCGCACATAGCCACCCCTGTGAGGCAAGCGTTGGTGGTCGACCCAGTAGTCGAAGGCACCCGACTGACTAAGGTTCTGATGGATGGTGGCAGTGGCCTGAATATACTGTATGCAGAGACGTTGAAAGGAATGGGCATTCCGATGTCCAGACTCAGTGAAAGTAATATGAGTTTCCATGGGGTCATTCCTGGCAAGAAGGCTGCATCACTCGGCCAGATTGCTCTCGACGTGGTTTTCGGTGATTCCAAGAATTACCGCAAAGAAAAGTTGACATTTGAAGTTGTGGATTTCCAGAGTGCCTATCATGCTATTCTGGGCAGGCCAGCTTATGCATGTTTTATGGCTCGACCATGTTACGTGTACCTCAAATTGAAGATGCCTGGTCCAAAGGGGTGATCACTATCACTGGTAGTCGGAAGAAGGCGGAAGAGTGCTTCCAGAAGGGCTCAAAGATCGCCGATGCACAGATGGCCATAGTAGAATTGCAAGAATATAAAAAAATGCAGACCCGAGTGATTTGTTGCGAACCAAGAAGCCCGCCACGGATTCGCCATTCCAGTCGTCTGGCGAAACAAAGACGATTCACATTCACCCAACGGATCCCAATGCTGCTCCGACTCACATTTCAACAACACTCGACTCCAAATAGGAAGAAGCGCTCACCCAGTTCCTCCGTGAGAACTGGGACATCTTTGCATGGAAACCTTCGGACATGCCAGGTGTTCCCAGGGGACTGGCTGAGCATCGTTTGCGAGTTGACCCAAAAGTGAAACCAGTCAAAGAACATCTTCGACAGTCCGCCGTACAGAAGAGGAAGGCAATCGGTGAAGTGGTGGCTCGGCTTTTGGCAGCTGAGTTTATCCATGAGATTTACCACTCCGAGTGGTTAGCTAATGTTGTCATGGTCCCAAAGAAGGACGACTCACTTCGCATGTGCATCGACTTCAAACATATCAATCGGGCCTGCCCGAAAGATCACTTTCCTCTCCCTCGCATTAACCAGATAGTCGACTCAACTGCGGGGTGCGAGCGTTTGTCCTTTTTGGATGCTTACTCCGGGTACCACCAGATCCGTCTGTACAGACCCGACGAGATAAAAACAGCTTTCATCACCCCATTTGGGTGCTTTTGTTATGTCACCATGCCATTCGGTTTGAAGAATGCTGGATCCACATTCATGCGGATGATTCAGAAGTGCCTGCTCACTCATATCAGTCGGAATGTGGAAGCATACATGGATGATATTGTGGTCAAGTCACGTAAAGGTTCCGACCTACTGGCTGACCTTGCTGAAACCTTTGCCAACCTCAGAAGGTATGATATCAAGCTTAATCCATCAAAGTGCACGTTTGGAGTCCCGGGCGGAAAATTACTCGGTTTTCTCATTTCCGAACGAGGGATCGATGCTAACCCAGAGAAAGTGGGTGTTATACTCCGGATGAAACGCCATGTGTGTGTGCACGATGTCCAGAAGCTTACTGCTTGTTTGGTTGCCCTAAGTCGATTCATTTCTCGCCTCGGTGAAAAGGCACTGCCTCTTTACCAACTGATGAAGAAATCAGATAAGTTCAAGTGGACTCCTGAAGCCGATGCAGCATTTGCAGAGCTAAAAACCCTGCTTTCCACCCAGCCGGTGCTTGCTACCCCAATCAGTAAAGAGCCTTTACTGCTTTATATAGCAGCCACTGGACAAGTCGTCAGTACATTACTTACGGTCGAGCGGGAAGAAGAGGGAAAAGCTTATAAAGTTCAGCGCCCGGTTTATTATATTTTTGAAGTTCTGACTCCGTCAAAATAGAGATATCCACACTATCAGAAGCTTGTTTATGGGATTTACATGAACACAAAGAAGGTTGCACACTATTTCTCTGATCACTCTGTTACAGTCGTCAGCAACGCTCCATTGTCGGAGATTCTGCACAACAGAGACGCAACATGTCGAGTGGCAAAATGGGCGATTGAACTCCTTCCCTTAGATATCAAGTTCGAGGCAAAGAAAGCTATCAAGTCCCAAGAAATAGCAGATTTCCTCGCCGAGTGGATCAAACAGCAACTGCCGACTCAAGTTCACTCGGAGCACTGGACCATGTTCTTTGATGGATCCAAAATGTTGAATGGTTCTGGTGCTGGGGTGGTACTGGTATCCCCCCAAGGAGACAAGCTCAGATACGTCCTCCAGATTCACTTTGACTCCTCCAATAACGAAGCAGAATATGAAGCACTCCTATATGGGTTACGTATGGCCATTTCACTCGGCGTCCGTCGCCTTATGGTTTACGGCGACTCAGATTTGGTGGTCAATCAAGTGATGAAAGAATGGGACGTTAGAAGCCCAGCCATGACTGGTTACTGCAATGCGGTGAGCAAGTTGGAAAAGAAGTTTGAGGGGTTAGAGCTCCATCACATACCCCGTTTGAAAAATCAAGCAGTCGATGACTTGGCAAAGATAGGTTCCAAGAGAGAAGCCATTCCCAGCAATGTGTTTTTGGAACATATTCACACACCGACAGTTCAGGAAGATCCTTTTATGGAAGAGCCCCCGCAGCCTAAGAGCGCCACAGATCTGACTGAAGTCGAGGTCCCAACCGTGGTCGACCTAATCATGGAGGTTCTGATCATTACTCCCGACTGGACAGTGCCGTACATTGTGTACATCCTTAGGAAGGAACTCCCAGAGGACGAAGAAGAGGCTCGACAGATCGTCCGTCGATCCAAGGCCTTTACTGTGATAAGAGGACAACTGTTCAGGGAAAGCGTGACTGGAGTCGGTCAGAGATGCATAACGCCAGAAAAAGGTCGAATGATCCTCAACGACATCCACTCGGGGACCTGTGGTCACCATGCGTCCTCTCGGGCCATCGTGGCTAAAGCATACCGAGCCGGATTCTATTGGCCACGAGCAAATGAAATGGCGAAAGATATAGTCGACAAATGTGAAGGCTGCCAGTTTTACTCGGACATGTCTCACAAGCCAGCGTCAGCCCTGAAGACCATTCCCCTCGTCTGTCCCTTTGCTGTTTGGGGATTGGATATGGTTGGGCCACTGAGAACTGGTAGGAGCGGCTTCACTCATGTGCTCGTGGCAGTCGACAAGTTTACCAAATGGATCGAAGCTAAACCTATCAAGAATCTTGAAGCCAGCACCGCTGTCAGTTTTATCAGAGAATTGACATTCAGATATGGAGTTCCACACAGCACCATCACTGACAATAGGTCGAACTTTGATTCTGATGAGTTTAGAGCTTTCTGCGCTTCTCAAGGCACACGAGTCGACTATGCTTCAGTCGCTCACCCGCAGTCGAACGGACAAGCAGAAAGAGCAAATGGCCTAATTCTCAAAGGACTGAAACCCTGACTGATGCGTGATCTCAAACACGCAGCAGGCGCTTGGGTCGATGAACTTCCGTCAGTTCTTTGGGGGTTGAGGACAACTCCCAATCGGTTGACTGGACGAACTCCTTTCTTTTTGGTCTATGGAGCCGAAGCTGTTCTGCCAAGTGACCTGCTCCACAACGCACCCCGAGTCGAGCTCTTCTCCGAAGAGGAAATAGAGCAGGCCCGGCAAGATTCAGTCGACCTCTTAGAGGAGGAAAGAGAGATGGCCTTGATCCGGTTGACCATTTATCAGCAAGACTTGTGTCGATTCCATGCCAGAAACGTGAGGGGTCGAACCTTTCAAGAGGGAGACCTGGTTCTTCGAGTGGATCAACAGAAACCACACAAGCTCTCCCCGGCTTGGGAAGGTCCCTTCATCATCACCAAAGTTCTCCACAATGGAGCATACCATCTTTACAGAGTTGAGCATCAGAAGGATGAGCCACGGGCTTGGAACGCGGAGCTGCTTCGCCCCTTTTATACTTAAGCACTCATTCGAATAAAATGTAATAAGAAGTACCTTTGTAATTTGTTCGTCAAAGACAAGAGCTTTTCAGTCTTCTTGCACGATTGGTGTTGTTTTTATTTACCTCCGAAATCCCCCAGTGGGTGGGCTTAGCCGCGAATCCGTTTCGCCTAAGTTCGAAAGAAAATCCTACCGAGTGATGAGCAAGCCTCTCACTCGGGAGGCTTAGCCGCGAATCCGTTTCGCCTAAGCTCGAAAGAAAATCCTACCGAGTGGTGAGCAATCCTCCCACTCAGGGGCTTAGCTGCAGTCTAGTACTCGCCTAAGTTTGTGAAATCCTACCGAGTGGAGAGCAATCCTCTCACTCGGAGGCTTAGCTGCAGTCCAGTACTCGCCTAAGTTTGTAAAATCCTACCGAATGGTGAGCAATCCTCCCACTCGGGGGGCTTAGCTGCAGTCCAATACTCGCCTAAGTTTGTAAAATCCTACCGAGTGGTGAGCAATCCTCCCACTCGAGGGCTTAGCTGTAGTCTAGTACTCGCCTAAGTTTGTAAAATCCTACCGAATGATGAGCAATCCTCCCACTCGGGGGCTTAGCTGCAGTCCAGTACTCGCCTAAGTTTGTGAAATCCTACCGAGTGGAGAGCAATCCTCTCACTCGAGGGCTTAGCTGCAGTCTAGTACTCGCCTAAGTTTGTAAAATCCTACCGAGTGGTGAGCAATCCTCCCACTCGGGGGCTTAGCTGCAGTCCAGTACTCGCCTAAGTTTGTAAAATCCTACCGAGTGGTGAGCAATCCTCCCACTCGGGGGCTTAGCTGTAGTCCAGTGCCCGCCTAAGTTTGTAAAATCCTACCGAGTGGTGAACAATTCTCCCACTCGGAGGCTTAGCTGCAGTCCAGTACTCGCCTAAGTTTGTAAAATCCTACCGAGTGGTGAGCAATCCTCCCACTCGAGGGCTTAGCTGCAGTCCAGTACTCGCCTAAGTTTGTAAAATCCTACCGAGTGGTGAGCAATCCTCCCACTCGGAGGCTTAGCTGCAGTCCAGTACTCGCCTAAGTTTGTAAAATCCTACCGAGTGGTGAGCAATCCTCCCACTCGGGGGCTTAGCTGCAGTCCATTACTCGCCTAAGTTTGTAAAATCCTACCGAGTGGTGAGCAATCCTCCCACTCGGAGGCTTAGCTGCAGTCCAGCACTCGCCTAAGTTTGTAAAATCCTACCGAGTGGTGAGCAATCCTCCCACTCGGGGGGCTTAGCTGCATTCCAGTGCTCGCCTAAGTTTATAAAATCCGCAAGGACGACGAGGTGCAGGTCGATCGCGACCCTCTTCTCCGAGCTACGCCACAAATACAACATACGCACCATCCTTGTCTGCAAGGATGACGAGGCGCAGGTCGTCCGCGGCCCTCTTCTCCGAGCTATACAACATACGCTCCATCCTTGTCTGCAAGGATGACGAAGCGCAGGTCGACTGCAACCTTCTCCTCCATGCTACGCCACAAACACAACGGAGCAAATCCCAAAAGCAATCGCCAGTATGCTCAAAAGCAATTTGGATAAATCCTAAAGTTCCAAGTAGCAAATCAAAAGTATTCGAGCATCAAGCCCGAAGGAGTTTAACGGTTACAGCAATCACTCAGCATTCCGAGGCAAATTTAAGATAGATTCAAATTTCATAAGTTTGTTCACTCGGCAGGAGGAGGGCTAGCAGGTTCGACGAATTCGTCGAAGTCGATCCCATCCGCGATCCGAGTGGCAGCAGCAATGAAAGTCTCCATAAAGGACTGCAAGTCATGCCTTTTGGTGTTAGTGACCTTGATCGCCGCCAGCTTGTCTTCACGAGCTTCCTTGCAGTGGACTCGCACCAAGGATAGCGCCACGTCAGCACCACACCGGGCGGAGGATTTCTTCCATTCTTGCACTCGATCAGGGATCTCGTCGAGTCGAGCCATCAGAGATTCCAGGTCATTTTGAAGCGTCGCCCTTGGCCAGGGCAATGAGTCGACTCGTGAGACTACCACCTTCAGACGCGCGAGGTAACTTGTGACGCTGGCGACACGAGACTCTAGTCAGAGCACGTTCATGGCAGTTTCGTCGCAAACTGGCGAAGCGATAGGGTCCAAACCCATCTCGACCCTTCCGGTTTCCTCGCCAAAGTCTCGACAGAATTCTGCAGTCAAAAAATTTGTGAGTCAACTGGACAGGATTCATTTGCAAGCATCAACACAGTCGGTTTAAAAGGAGTACCTTCCAGCATAAGATAGAGCTTCTTGGCAAGAGTTCTCAGATAAGCTTCCGTGTCATTCCTCTTGTGGACCGCAGACTCCAGCTTTTCATTCAGGACAATTTTATCCTTCTTTAGACGACTCACTTCTCGGTTAGACTCATTGAGACAGGACTTCAGCTTGTTCACCTCCCCTTCCAACGCTTCGACTGAAGCCAGCTTCTGGCCTGCAAGGGCAATCTTATCATGGGCTTCCTTCTGCGCAGCTGGGAGGTCCGAGTCCTTTTTCACCAGAGCCAACTTCATTTTCTCTATGAAAGAAGCAATCGGATCAAACAAGAGATCGGTCCGCCCGGGTCACTACACCCAGCGGGTGCACTTGGCGTGCCCCCGCTGATTCAGACCCAACTCGACTGGTCCGCCCGGGTCAAGTAAAAAAACTATTCAGACCCCAGTCGACTACGGTCTCGGGGACTACACCCAGTGGGTGCACTTAGCGTGCCCCCACCAGTTCAGATCTCATTCGACCAGTCAACCCGGGTCGAGTGAAAGAAAAGAAAGGAAGAAAGAACTCAGAGCCCAGTCGACTGCCAGCAGTCGACTGCGGTCTCGGGGACTACACCCAGTGGGTGCACTTAGCGTGCCCCCACCGGTTCAGATCCTACTCGCCTAGACCGAGTGGAAGAGCGCAAATACCAAAGACAACAAAACACCCAGTGGGTGTACAGATTCGACGCAAACAACATGAGATTGTATGGAAGAAAATATTTTGGGTAGCATATCCTAATAGAACAAGGTCAGTCGAAAGTCTACTTACTTGGACATTGGCTCGGAGAGCAAGCGCTGGCATCGTAAGCAGCCTGGCTATTCTCGTGCACCGTCTTCATCCGCTCCATCATCACATTAGCCTGACGGATGGCTTCCGCAGCCGCATTCGACTGGCTTTCTGGAACAGGGTAGCTGGTGAAGAAGGGGGCAGATGACCCAGGTGCAGCAGCTTGGAGCTCCGGGGCGGGAGATTGGACGACTGAAGGAAACACCGGTACAGTCGACGGTGCGGGGCGCTCACTCGACAAGAGTACAGCGAAAGTTACAGAGGCCCCGCCCGCGTCTTCAGATTGACGGACGGTTGGTGTTGTCGTTGGTCCCTGCTGAGACGTCTTACCAGCCGCTACCTTTTTATTCTTTCTGGGCCTAGCAGCCACATCTTTGTCATCATCGGGGAGATCGATGACGTTGGGTGGAGCTGCAGAGAAGTTCGGTCGACCCTAAGTGAACCGCTAGAATTCAATCGACCAAGTAATCAAGAACAAGATCATAAGAGTTTTTACCTGGGTTGGAGGTAACCGCATCTTCCATCTCCTCGTCTCGGTACTGGTAGGAATAAGGTTCCTGATGTAGCAGCACTCCAAATGTCCACACTCAGTTGGTTACGTTTTGTTGCTCGAGTCGACGAAAAGAACAGATCAGATGATTACCCGGAGATGGTGGGGACAGTCACTTTGATTCTGGGCAAAGCCTTTGGTGTTTTGGAGGAGGTGGCCTTCGATGCTTTTGGCGCAGGAGGCGGCACAACCTTGAGCTGCTTCGGAGCCTTCTCAATCGGCGCTGGAGAAGACGTCCAGGGGCGCTTCGAAGATTGCCCAGTCGGCGCGGTCGCGAAGACCGGGGTGCTTGCCGGGTCATGTGCGTGCTTCGATCTCCTCTCTCTGCGAGGAGGCGAGTCGACCTCTTCGTCATCACTCGAGTCGTCGCTCTCCTCGTCCTCCTCTGCATCCGAGTGCCACTCGCCACTCTCGCCCCCGCTCGCTCCTTCCTTGATGTCTTGCTCCTGCACTCCATTGGGCATCGAGTACATATCAATGAGAGCCTGAAAGGACAATGAGCAAAAGAAATACAGTCGACCATCAACAAGGTGTCACACAGTGAATCGAGAAGATACTTGGCTAAGCAGAATCATACCTGTTCCGGCTGGCGCGAGTGGTCGAATGGAATCACCATCCTAGACCCCCGGGGGTTGTCTTTGTTGCTGGTGATTCCCCTCAGCCACTTCTCCACCATGTCTTCGCTGACGTCCTCCATGTGGATCCGAGTGGAGTCCTCGAGTCCCGAGTACATCCACATCGGATGGTCACGGGCCTGAAGCGGTTGGATGCGTCGACTGAGAAAGACCTCCAGCAGGTCCATCCCAGTCACCCCGTCGCGGACAAGTTGGACGACCCGCTCGACCAACGCCTTGAACTGCGCCTTCTCTTCTGGGATCACCCTCAAGGAGGAGGGCTTCTCCACTCAAGCCAGGGAAAAGGGGGGAAATCTAGTCGACTGACCCAGGGTCGGCTGGTCCTTACGGTAAAACCAAGTCGACCGCGAGCCCCGGACCGAGTCGGGAAGGATCATCGCTGGGAAGGTACTCTTGTTCCTCATCTGGATCCCAAGGCCCCCGCACATCTGGATCACGTGTGTCCTCTCATCACTTGGATTGGCCTTCTTGACCGACTGGGAGCGACAGGTGAATATGTGTTTGAAGAGACCCCAGTGCAGTCGACAACCCAAGAAATTTTCGCACATTGACACAAAGGCAGCCAGATAAACTATGGTGTTTGGAGTGAAGTGGTGGAGTTGAGCCCCGAAGAAGTTCAAAAAGCCACAAAAGAAAGGATGGGGAGGCAAAGAAAACCCGCGGTCGACGTGAGTGGCGAGGAGAACACACTCACCCTCCCGCGGCTGCGGCTCGGTCTCGTTCCCCGGGAGCCGCGCCGATTCGTGGGGGATCAGTCCCCCCTCCACCAGGTCGTTGAGGTCGTCCTGGTTGATCGTCGAGCGGATCCAGTCGCCCTGGATCCAGCCCGACGGCAGGCCAGATCTTGACGAGGATCCGCCCCGGCTGGTCCTCTTGCCCTTCGCCTTCACGGTCGCCTTCTTCGCGCGCTCCAACGCCACCGTCTTCTCTTTTCCCATGGCGGCGAATCGAGTCTGAGCGAGGTTGCGACGCCGAGAGCGGAAGCGGGCACGGCGGAGAAGTCTGAGGAAGAAGAAAGAGAATGAGGGCGCACTGTTCAAAGGCCCGGTCTGGTGTCTTTTATAAGGTCATTCCCGAGTGACTGACTTGTAGGCCCAGACGGTCTAAACAAATCCCGCAACAGTCACGCGCGCGATACGTGGCAAAAAAGGTGGTGCGGGGATCGAGGCGACCTGCCTAATCCATCCCGATTACCACGGCCTCCCTGTCCGGCTTGCTTCCCAAAATTCGAATCCCACGAAATCCGCGGAGAGCAGAGCAACTTGTTAGACGGAAAACATCCTCCATGTCGTCATTCGGAACTCTACCGTGAAAGTTCACTCGACAAAAACTAAGAATGGACCAAGGCGACTAAAAAAGAAGTTGATGTTATCCCCTCAGTTCATTGATCCAGAGCAAGATATACTCATAGCATGAAGAATGAGTCGGAAGTGTTCTCAACTCCTTCCTCACTCAAACCCTGATCCATTCAGGGGCTAATGATGAAGCTATGTACCTAGGGTAGGGTCATGGATCTGATCAAGATACCCTCCCCAAGGACATCCCTTAAAGAACCAGGAGCAGTCGAAGAAAAATCATCGTCCACTCGACCATAAAGCCATGTTCCACTCGACAGTCTTGAAGACACTCGACTAGGGATGGAAAAAAAGCTCGAAGCTCGCGAGCTAAACGAGTAGCTCGTGACTCGGCTCGAATCGACTCGAACTCGAAGAATAACGAGTCGAGCCGAGCTTTAGTTTAAGATCGTTTATTGACCAAGTTAAATGAGCCAATCTCACGAGTACTCGTGTAACTCGTTAGGCTCGGTACAAAAGATCAGCCACTTCCAATACAAAAAAGGTCAGCCACTCAGCACCCTATGTCCCAGATGCACAACACAAGGCCTAGCCGTTGAAGGCCCAACCGCCTAGGAGACTCATGCCTTACAAGGAAATTACTATTGTTTAGTGATATATATGTTTAATATATACATAATTATTTTTATAATATTTGAGGGTTTATGTTCATATCTTTAACGAGCTTAACAAGCTAAACGAGCCAGCTCGCGAGTTATACGAGTCGAGCCAATCTTGGATTTGAGCTCATTATAATAACGAGTCGAGTCGAGCTAGCTCGTTAACGAAACGAGCTCTAGCGAGTCGAGCCGAGCTGTCTTGACTCGGCTTGAATTCCAGCCCTACACTCGACCGTACGAACAACCACTCGACTACCAGAAGATCAAGAGCCGCTCACTCTGCAACGGTCGGGATTTAAGTCATAGCTTTAATGGTCATTTATGTACTCTTATTACAGGCGTTACCGGTAACGTCTCTACTTTTATGTACCTTAAACCCTTTGTAAGTGAGGGCAGGAGGGGTCTGGCGAACTCTATATAAGCCACCCCCCTCCTCAGAGACAAGGGTTCACACCCCCTGTAACTCACACGCGTATAATCCAGTCGATCGCCTCCGGGCTCCGAGACGTAGGGCTGTTACTTCCTTCGAGAAGGGCCTGAACTCGTAAAACTCGCGTGTACAACTCCTCCATAGCTAGGATCTTGCCTCTACATTCCTACCCCCCCATTCTATTGTCAGACTTAGAACCACGACAAGTGGCGCTGGAGAGGAGGTTAAGGAAGAATCTTCTATGAACGTCAAGCCGAGGCGAACAAGCGCCGCCCAGAACGGATCCCGGCGCCAGCACCGTAGACCGGTAGAGGCGAGGCAAGGCTCAGCGACCGGCACAACGGCGCAGAGGAGAGGGCGCGAGGAGGAGCGAATGTGGATGGGCAACTAGGTGTGGTGCGGCATCGCCATCGAAGAGGAGGCGACCGCGATGGCGGCGGCGGCAACACGGTGGAAGGCGAATGCAGAAGGGGATAGGGATTTAGGGAAGGGAAGAGAACCGATGTGCGGTCAAACCGACTAAATCCCATATCCACTTATAGGTGGGGCCATGAACGCCACTTCTTGATGAAAGCGAGATGCTGACCCATCTTATTGCAATGACATCCCACTCCCAGGAGGATCGTCACCACCATCTACACCACAAAAGGAAACATGAGCAGAACTCCACGACGCGCGACAAGGATCACGCCCGGACAAAAAAATTTGTTCGTCTTCGCATAGGCAATCTACCTCTGCCGTCACGTTGAAAGGGATGTGGAGGACCACATGTTCTTTGAAGATCAAGGGCACGCGGACGGGTCATGTGCTTGAGCCGGGCAAGAATCTCATCCCTGCTGGGACGGGCATCTTCTATGTATTGTGTGCCATGCCATCCCAACAAGATTGGCCCATTGAAAGGAGGGTCTTCATCTTCTTCATCTCCCGGCCTTGCACTTCCAACCACCATTGTTGCTGGAACATACAGGAAAGAGGTTAGCAAGTTTTCTCCCCCCTCCCATTTTTTAAGTTGCATAGTGAATTGGTTAGCAAATCGCATCCGAGTAGTACCTATGATCCATGCTACCCATCTGATGCATGCATTCAGTGCAACAAGCATGCCCCTTAAGTTATTCAACCCACCCAAATTTATTTCCTCATTTATCATCTCGTCATTCATCGTGTAATCTGTTGGCACCTGTGTTGCCACAGCTAGGAACTCATCGTCCAACTCTGAAAAACGATATGTGTTCAATGGTCAGGAAACAATTTTTTCATATATCCAATTAGGCTCACACAAGAGACATTTTTCTTCTTGGTCGTATTGATTTGAAGTTAAGCTTGCACACCTATTCCATCGTCGTCTTCTTCCATACAATCACTTGGTACCAGTGATGTTATGTCCAACAAATCATCAGCAGTACCTGAAACCCAAGAAGGAAATGTAAGTTTTTCTTATGGGACCTTTTCGTCGGCAGCGTTTCAGAAGCATATAGTAAATTAACCAGCAAAATCATACCTCCATCTACAGACATTCCCCCACTGCTGTCCACGTCAGGTTGTCGTGTATTTCCCTCGCGACCTCCATCCCCAGCACCCTCCTGTGCTGATGCTGTCACCATTAGCAGTAGGCCCGGCGATGCACAGTTGTGCAACATTGCATGTCTGAGGTTGTTCCAGTTCCACTAGTTCATGGGTCTCCTTTTCCAGATCTTCCCAATTGATGTCATCATCGTTAACAAGTTGGTTTGCGTTGTTGCAGTTTCTATTACTTTGAGATCCATTTGTTGTACAATGAGTCAACCCTGTATCAGTGTAAACTTAGTACGGATACCAACTGGTGAAGCACGAAACACGTAAGTAACACAAGGTGGCTTAATTGGGGCACTGCTACCTTCTGTATATCCTTCAACACCTACGCCTGATAGCACCTCTCTGGCCTGGTCAAATATCCCTGTAGCCAACATTTGTGCTATTTTTATCACCGTTGCCAAAACTACCGAAAAATGGTTACATTATTTGCTACAAGCTCAGTACCTTCAAACAGTCCTGGATTGTCGATAGCTTGCTCCACTACAGCCAGCGCAGCTGCAGCCAAGTTGCGCACACGGTCTTTCGTTTCCTCGGTGTTGGCTCCATGTGGACAGCCCACTCCAGTACAGCCAGGCCTCCCCTTTCTACCTTTAATAACCCCATGCGATCGAGCATCTGTAAAAATAGATGCAACATATGTTTAAGTACCGGTTGCTACCCCCGGGCTACTCACTTGATATCACAGTTGCGTGTAGTGCATGCTGAAAAGCAGTTTTGAAAGAGTCACACTCGAGGTCAGACTTTGCTTGAGCCTCGATCTCAGACAGCTCGACCCTGAGATCCCCCCCTGCTGCATAGCAAAGCTCGTCGGTCTTGATTGACAACCAAAACACCGGTATTGCTTGTACCACCTTCATTGTTGCTGTTGCCTCCCATCACCAGCCTTTGTCTGAATCGGTTAAGGCTACGTGGACCTGCATGTTAAAACAATTGCAGTCAGCTTCACGACTTTTTTGAAAAATGCAATGAAACAATTTTTTTAGCATTCTAAACATGTGTTTTCTTATAGTAGACAACTTGCCTGTAGCACGCGTACCCCCAACCACACCGGGGATCCGTACGCTTGAGGGTGGAGCACCTATGTTCTCCCCTGCACTCGAGAGCGCGAACACGTGTTTGTCATATGGAGGAGTCGAAAATCTAACCATTTTTATCATTTCCAGGCACAACCTACATTGTTGAAAAGCTCGACTACGAACCTCTCCTGTCAGCTCTAAGCATCCTCCTTGCTAGCCGAATGCTCGGATCAAGCGGTTCATCATCGCTGTCGCTGTCTAATGAGCTCGAACTTTTGTCAGCTACCCCTTTACCTTTATCTGTGCGAGTGTTTGTGTCTGAGACACCTCCTCCCCCCTCATAGACGTGCCCTTCTCGAGATGGGCTGCAATTTTGTTGGCTTGCAGCGATGAGCGCTTCAGCTGCTCGGAGCGCCTCTCGTTGACCTTAATGTTTTCATGGCATAACAGATCATTGTTAATACAACTTATTTCTTCATATTTTTGCAACCACCTTAACATGGAGAAAAAACAAGCTGCATCTTCAACAATGTCACAATTTACCTTCATGGCGTAGGAATCCACCAGGCTCGCCAACTACATCATGCCAGTCTTCAACCAGATTGTCGAATTCATCATGGGGCTTTGTCTGTCCAGGAAGAAAGAAAAGTTTTTTTCAATGATACATGTGTTCTTTTTGGTAGCAACCTTAATACAGGGGGTCACGCATATTGAAAAGGAATTGTTTTACTTACTGGGAAAACGTCTGGGTACTCCCTGGTGAGAAAAATAAGCCTCCTGCATATCTCAGCTGTGTACACGCTGATCGGCGGGACTGTGTGCTGCTCTACATTATACACCCCATAGTCAACCCAGTCGAAGAACCAAGGCTGTCACACATGAAAACAAATCAGTAAGCAAACCTTAGATGTTAGATCAATATTTAGGTGCCCCACACCACACCAAGAAATGATAAAGACATCTAAACTTTTATTTTGGAAATGTCACTTTTACCATCAGTGCCAGGTGGCTGCCTCCTACTATCAGAGTCCTGACTCCAGCATCTAAATCTTTTCGAAGTTTCTTCACAGCTGCTCTGATGATCTGAAATGCCCACTCCGCTAGATCAAACTCACCAGTCCCATCCTTGCACAACACGCACGCAAACATCTCCCAGGGCAAAGATAAGTATGACTGTTTTTGATATAGGATGAAATCCTAGAGGGGGATATTTTCACACTTGGAGGGGGAAAAGGGCAAACTCACAAGAACACAGAGAGGAAATCACTCAATCAATTCCCCAATCACACATCCACTAGAATAGCATAATAAGATCCACAAGTCACAAGCACAATCAAAGGAAAGATACAATGGCAAAGTTCTTCCCACTCCTAGGAGATGAGGTCTTGAAGATAGTCTTCTCCTAGAGGAGGTCTTGAAATCCACTAGGATTCTTCCCAAAGGGGTCTTGATTCCACAAATGGGAAGGTAGAAGGAGCAAAGCTCACAAATATCTCATCTCATACTTTGCTAACCCTAAACATAGCACTAGGTACGGTTTATATAGTCTTGGGGTCGAAGTAGATGAAGAGGGGCTCGGTTTGGGGATCTCAGCCGTCCATCCTGGGAGGCCCGTGCGCACGGGGGTCCCGTGGGCACGGTACAGGCCCGTGCGCACGGGGTGCTTCAGCGCCAACTCTCTGGACAGCCCGTGGGCACGGGGTCTCGGGGGCCCGTGCGCACGGGGTCACCTGGGACTTCCAGTGTTGCTGCTGTTGCACTCCGTCTTGGTCCGCGTGGCCTTGGGGTGGTTCCTCTTCTCCTTGGGTGTGCTCCTGAGCCTCTAGGTGGTGTTCCTCTTCGTACCTAATGAGACATAGTGTATCTTGGTGAGGTAGCAACAATGTTCCATGCGTATCCATATGCAAGCTAAGTAGGAAGGAGTTCACCTTGGTTTCCAAAGCATGTGTTCTCGCTCTTGTCATAGGTCCACGTGAGGCTTGATGTGTCGGTGTAGAGTCCATGGGGATGATGGAAGGATGCTCCGCATCATCTCCCCCCCTTGGGAGAGATCCGTCCACGGATCGTGATCTTCATCACCATGGTACTTGGCCAAGTCTTTGACGTTGAATGTGCCGCTCACATTGTACTTGTCTCGTGGGATGTCGACCTTGTAGGCGTTGTCGTTGTAGCGTGCGAGTACCTTAAATGGGCCATCGGCTCTTGGAAGTAGCTTGGACTTGCGCTCCTTGGGAAAACGATCCTTGCGGAGATGTACCCAAACTAGGTCACCCGGTTGGAACACCATTGGGGACTTGTTGGTGTTGCGCTTGGTCGCGAGTCGTTGTACTTGGCGCTCTATGGTGTGCCTTGTATATTCATGCATCTTCTTGAGGTGGTTCACTCGGTCGCTCGCGTCCATGTTGATGCGCTCTTGTAGTGGTAGAGGAAGAATGTCCAATGGGGACAATGGGTTGAATCCATAGACGACTTCGAAAGGGGACTTGCCGGTAGTCGAATGTGTTGCACGGTTGTAGGCGAACTCGACGATTGGTAGGCACTCCTCCCACTCCTTGATGTTCTTCTTGATCAAGACTCGTAGTAGAGTGGAGAGTGTACGGTTCGTCACCTCCGTTTGGCCGTCGGTTTGAGGGTGGTACGCCGTGGAGAAAGGTAACTTGATTCCGATCTTGGCGCATAAGGTCTTCCAAAAGTAACTCAAGAACTTGACGTCGCAGTCCGAGACAATTGTCCTTGGCATTCCATGAAGACGTAATATGTCCCTACAAAACAAATTTGCAACATGTGAAGCATCGTCTATCTTGTTGCAAGGAATGAAATGAGCCATTTTGGAGAAATGGTCCACAACAACAAACACGGAGTCCTTGCCATTTCGAGTTCTAGGCAAACCAAGTACAAAGTCCATGCTAATGTCTTCCCACGGTTGGTATGGAATTGGTAAAGGCATATAGAGACCATGAGATTGAGCTTTGGACTTAGCTTTGCGACATGTAGAACACCGGTTGGTGAAACGATTGACATCGCGAACCATCTTTGGCCAAAAGTAGCTCTTCGAGAGTGTGGCGAACGTCTTATCGCGCCCAAAGTGTCCCATTAAGCCTCCTCCATGCGATTCCTGCAAAAGCAACAAACGAAGGGACGACTTGGGGATGCAAAGTTTGTTAGCTCTCATAAGATAGCCGTCTTTGAGGTAATAGCGTTCCAAGATGTATTAGACAAACACTTGGCATAAGGAGTGGCAGAAGTTTCATCATGCTCATACAATTCTTTGATATGCTCGAAGCCAATGACATTCAATTCAAGTTGGGTGACAAGAATGCATATACGGGAAAGCGCATCCGCGACAATGTTTTCTTTACCCTTGATGTACTTGATGACATAGGGAAAAGACTCAATG